>NC_060282.1:945969-947031 GCF_021613505.1 Equus quagga | reverse complement strand
GGGGGGGGGGGGGGGGGGGGGGGGGGGGGGGGGGGGGGGGGGGGGGCTTCTGGACCCTCACTGAGGGCAGCAAGACATTAGAAGGAGAAAGAGCCAGGAGAAAGTATCCTCACTCCAACCTGCTGAGGGGCAAGCCCAGGGAGACAGGGCTTCTTCTCAAGGAAAAAGAGGCTGGCTCCACAGGAGCCCAAGACTTGAGGTGGTGAGGGCAGCCCGTACCTGGTGCAGGGGCAGAGCTGAGGAGCACAGGCAGGAGGCAAAGCAGAGTAGAGCAGGGCGGAGGTGGGATGGGGATAGGATGGCACCGGAGGTGACCTGCAGCCTCAGTGGGGAAGGGGTTGTGGATGGTGCAGGAAGCTAAGGGGTGCAGTCGTGCCTGCAAGGGCAAGCGCAAGGAGAGAAGGGCAGTGTGAGGAAACCCACAGAGTGGCCTCTGGCCCACAAAGGGGAAAGGAGAGGACCTGGCTGAGGAGGGGGCGGAGGCTGGAGCTGCCATGGGAAGTGGGAGTGTGTCAGCAACCAGGAGAGGTGAGGGGAGGAGAGGGTTGTAGGGTGTACTGGAGCCCTCCGACTCCAGAGCTCCCTGCCTCTCTGCCCTCCCTATTCCCAGGCCTGCTACTTCAGGGGGATCCAGCCAGACCCCTGGGAAGAGCAGGCAAGGACTCTACATATAGATATGTGGAAATCTATGGATAGAGATCTCCCAGCTCTGTCCACAGCAAGACCAATCAGGAGCAATGAACACACTCAGCACCAGACTTGATTTCTAAAGGGGATCAGGGATTCTTAGAAAACTGGAGGGGGAGGGCAGAAGCCCCTCCACCTCCCTGCCAGCAGGGGTGAAGGGCAACCCCCACCCAAACTCCAGGGCACTTTAAGAGCCCGTGGCAGCAGCTGTAGGGACTAGTTCACAGTTAGAATTAGAAAGGTGGGGCCCAGGGAGGGTCCGCAGCGCCTGAGGGAGTGCAAGGCCAATCGGTCCTGGGAATCACAGGAGCGGTGCGAGAGAGGGCTCCGCGGAGGGGGAGCTGCCTTCCACGTGGCTCTCGTGCCGTGCCGGTG
>NC_060282.1:909787-945869 GCF_021613505.1 Equus quagga | reverse complement strand
CTGCGTCCCGCTCCGTCCCGGGGGGGGCTCTGCGGAGCGCTGAGTGGGTGGCTGGTCAGTCCACTCCGAAGCCGTCTCTTATCTGGGGACGTGTCTTTGAACTCAGGTGCTGGACATCGCAGCGCCAGAAGGAGACGGGTGGGGGTGGGGTAGATCCCGCGGTCTTGGCAGCAGGAGCGCCCGGGCAATTGCACGCTGACCTGCGGGAGGGAGGGACGGAGCGGGACGCAGCGCACCGCACTGCCCTCGCCGGCGCTGCACCTGCCCTCATTGAAAAAAGTCGCCCTCCACTTGGTGCCGGCGGCACCCCAGTCGCCGCTCGCGTCGGACAGCTCTGGGGGTTCTCCCTGCGGTCTTCGGGGGAGGACGGGGCGTGGCAGAGGACCTGGGGCGGGACTGCGACGCCAGGGTCCCTTTCGCTTTCGCTTTGTTTTCTCCAACGGCGGCCGAGGCTCCGCGCCGGCGAGGAGAGGGCGGCTTCCCGGAAGCTGCCGACTGTGCCCGCGCCCGCGCCCCCAGGCTCGCGGGCACACCGCTTTCCCGGCTCCGCGCGCAGATTGCGCCACGTGGCCTTGACCCCTGTACTCCCTGCAGCTCCTGCGGACGCCTGGACAAGTCGACTCGCACGCTGGAAGTGAATGAGTTGCCGGGTCGCCCCGCGACCTGGAAGCCCCCCACGTCATGCAATCCCCGCCCGACTGGCCCCCGAAGCCCGGCGCCCTACGGCCCTCGCCCTTCCCGCACCCTGTGCTGGACATCCTCCACGGCCTAGCCTGCGCGCTGCTCTTCCCAGCCTACTGGATCCTGGACCAGCTGCTGGGCTTCTGGGCGCGGGCGACGCGCCGGAGTGGCCCGAGGTGGCTGAAAGCAGTGGCGGGCGTCGGTGCGTCTCTGCTGCTGCTGCCGCTGCTGCTGCTCGTCGGCCTGCCCCTGGCACTGCCGGGCTTCTTGCTTTGGCTGCTGCTGCAGGCCTGGCGCCGCCCCTTCTGTTACCAGCCCCCTCCGGAGTGCTGGACGCCCCCCACGCCCTGGCGACCCCCAGCTGAGCCCGCGCGCTGCTTCGGCTTCCTCAGCGCCAACCTGTGTCTGCTCCCCGACGGGCTGGCGCGCTTCAGCAACTTGCAGCACAGCCAGCGGCGGGCCGAGGCCTTGGGCGCCGTGCTGCTCGCCGGTCTGCGTTCCTCGCGCTATGGGGCTACTGGCTGCAGCTCGCCAGGGCCAGAGGCGCCGTCTGGGGTGCTGATAGCCGCGGTGCCGGCGGGTCTGGACTTCGTGTGCCTACAGGAGGTGTTCGATCTGCGCGCGGCGCGCAGACTGGTAAACTGCCTGGCGCCCAATCTGGGCCCGGTGCTGTACGACGTGGGCACGTTCGGCCTGCAGCCCGGGCCGCACCTTAAGCTGCTAGGCAGCGGGCTGCTGCTGGCCTCGCGCTACCCGCTGCTGCGCGCCGCCTTCTGGTGTTTCCCCCATGCGCGTCGCGAGGACGCGCTGGCCTCCAAGGGACTGCTTTCCGCACAGGTACCAGCCCACTGGCCGCCGCGCTCCCTGGCCGGGGAGGGGGCGGGGCGTGGGGTGGAAGCGGCGAGGGTTGCTGGGGCCGTCCGTGGTGTTGCAGGTACAACTGGGCATCCTAGATGGGCGACGCGTCGTGGGCTTCCTGCATTGCACGCACTTGCATGCGCCGAATGGTGAGCCTGGCAGCCGGGACCCACGGCAGGTGGGCAGGAAATCCCGCCTCTCTCTCCGCGGCAGCGGTTCCCAACCCTCGCCTGCACCTCCATTGCCCCTCTCCCCGTTTGTTCTGTACCCCAGGCTCCGCGAGCCCCTTGGAGGGCCTGGGTGGGCTCACAAATCAGGACCGGGCGGGGCCGGGGGAGGGCTGCGGCCGCGTATCCAGGATGCGGACTGGCACCCTGGGCTGACCCATCCTTGCCTCACCCTCTCCCCACCCCCAGAGGATGGGCCCTTGCGCTGTCAACAGCTCACGCTGCTGCTAGACTGGGCCGAGCAGTTTGAGGCCGAGAGCCGTCAGAGCGACGAAGCCGTGGCCTTCAGCGTGCTGCTGGGGGACCTGAACTTCGACAACTGCTCACCAGGTAAGCGGAGGCTGCGGCAGAGCGTGGCCGCGCGGCCTGGCCCCGCCCACCCAGCGCCGGTTTCCCTCCCCAGACCATGCGCAGGAGCAGAAGCACCAGCTCTTCAGCCGCTTTCAGGACCCCTGCCGGCTGGGCACGCGCCGGGAGCAGCCCTGGGCCGTGGGTACGGCACCGGGGTGGGGGATGGACATAGGGAGGGATCCACGGCCGAGGCTCCCGCTGATACTGCCCTCCCACGCCCTCACAGGAACTATACTGAACGCCTCCACGCTCTGCCACTCGGTGGCCTGCTCCCCGGAGATGCTGAGGAGGTGAGTGGCAACCTGGGGGCCAGACACCGCCTAGAACGAGAGTGCCCTAGCCTTGTGACACAGCCCCTCCTCAGGGCCCTGGAGCAGAAGGAAGGGCGCCGTCGCTACCTGGCAGGCCCTCCCAGCGGAAGCCACCGGGCTAAGCCCTGGAAGGGACGGCGCGTGGACTACATCACGTATCGGGGAGTGCCCGGAGGCCCTCTGAGCCCAGTAAGTGGCAGAACTCAGGGCGCCGGGTCAGCTGGCGCTGGGGCAACTCCTCAACCTGACTCCCACCCCCAGGAGGTGGAACAGGTGACATTCAGCACCGCCCTGGCAGGGCTCACAGACCACCTGGCCGTGGGACTTCGGCTCCGAGTTGCGATGTCTTCCTAAGGCAGGCACGATCGACAGGTGCGACGCCGGTGGAAAGACAAACAGGACGCAGAGCATGAGCCTGGCTGGTCGCCGCGGGAACAGGGCGACTTAAGGGATCTTTATTGTGTGGGCTCTCCTCACACAGCCTCCTGGGCTCTGCGGTACTCATAGACGCTGCCGCGCTCAGGGAAGGCTAGAGGCTGCGGGGGCGACCCGGGTGGTGGGGCGGGGTCCTCCGGGTCCCCGTAGCCCCCGCCGCCTGGTGTGTGGAGGCAGAATACGTCCTGTGGAGCAGAGGGCCAGGTTCAGCGCGGGCATGGCGCCCGCCCTTCCTCCCGCTACAGCCCCATCCCCCACCGAGGCAGCGCACCCAGGGCGGCAGGCCCGGACCACCGAGGCGCGGTGCGCAGCCCCCTGTTCTCCAGGAGCCAAATTAAACTCAGTCTCTGGTTATTTTTGCAACTCTGTTCACCCTCTGAGGGACAGGGGCCGCTGGGGGTGGGCGATGGGACGGGCCAGGCTGCAATCCTTACCCCGGGATACACGGACACCGACGTCTTCCCGCCCAGATTCACAGTCCGGCCGTCCTTGCGGATCAGCAGGTTTAGGCCACGGGCGCCGGGCTCACCCCCTGAGTAAAGAGGCGAGGTGCGGAGAGAAAAGGAAGGGAGAGACATGGGGGTTTGGGGGGGAGATGGGGCGGAGGGTGGGGAACAGACGCGGCCGGGATGGGGAAGAGAGACGGCAATGGGAGGGGAGGGGAGCCGCTCACCGCGGAGTCCGTAAGGCTGGAAGGCGCGGCGCTCGGTCAGCACAGACAGCAGCGCCTCCTCGCGAAAGAGCAGCTCCCGGACGACACCATCGCCACCCCGGAAGCGGCCGCGGCCCCCGGACCCCAGCCTCAGCTCGAAGCGGCGCAGGATGACCGGATACCTGCGCGGGCCAGGGGCTCAGAGCTGCCCGCCACGGTCGCGCCCCTGGCCCCCGTCCCCAGCCTGCCCACGCCCGCGCCGCTCACCTGCTCTCCAGGATCTCGGGGTCGGTGATGCGCGTGTTGGTCATGTGGCTGTGCACGCCGCTGCGCCCGTGCCAGCCGGGTCCCGCGCCTGCGCCGCCCGCCACCGTCTCGTAGTAGCCCATGTGGTCGTTGCCCAGGGTCACGTTGTTCATGCAGCCCTGGCAGGGGCAAGCAGCCGCTGCGCTCAACTGGAGGGCACTCGCTGCCTGCCAACCCCTGCCCGCGCCCCTCCCCCCACCCAGAGCGCGACGGAGCGGCGCCCACCCGCTCGCGCACCTGGGAGGCGGCGCAGGCCCCGAAGGCCCCCAGGATGACGTCCACCACGCGCTGCGACGTGAGCACGTTGCCGCCCACCACGGCTGCTTCAGGGGACGGGTCCAGGATGGAGCCTCTAGGAATCACGACGCGCACCGGCGCCAGGCAGCCCTATGGGGGCAGGGGCCCGCTCTCAGGGCAATTGGGAGACATACGTCCCCATTCCATCAGCGGCCCTAGGATCCGTCCATTATTGAGTGGTTGGGCTGGGGACCAGGGGCTGGGGTGGACCTACTGTTCTCGCACACAGCACACCCCTGCGCACCTGGTTGAGCGGGATGTCACGGCCCACCAGACAGCGCAGGCAGTAGATGAGGGCGGACAGCGTGATGGCCCGCGGTGCGTTGAGGTTGCCAAACACCTCGGGCCCGGTGCCGCTGAAGTCAAAGACGGCGCTGCCCTGCCCACCGCGAGGGGAGGGGAGAGGTCGTCACCAGCCAGGCGCACGCCCCTGACGCCCCAGGAGGCCTCACCCCGCAGCCTGACCTGACTCAGGTTGATCTGCACGCGGAGTCGGATGGGGGAACCGTCGTCCATGTGGTCCTCCGCAGACACCTCCAGGGGCAGCCCCCGGGCCTGCCGGGAGGTTCCAAAGGCCCGGAGCATGTCCCGCACAGCCAGCTCAGCGTTTGCCTGGGAGTGAGTATGTTCAGCGGCAGCCATGCTACCTTCCAGGTGGGCCAGGTGCCCCCCTCGCTCCCTGACCAGCTGTGTGGGGGCAAGCACAGAGCTGCTCCCGTCCTCCCGCCCCCCCTCCCAGGCCCACCTGAATATGGCCCATGTAGGCCTGCACCACGTCCAGGCTGTACTGCCCGATGAGCTCCCCCACCAGCTGGATGCCCTTCTGGTTGGCTGCCACCTGGGCACGGAGATCTGACAGGTTGTCATGCAGGTTCCGTGTCCCACTGCAGCCGGGAATCTTGCCTGGCGCCCGCAGGGCCTCAGTTACCGCTGGATGAACGGGGTCACCTTGAGCACTCTCCAAGCCCTGGGACCACCTGGTGCTCTGCTCCACACCGCTGCATCTCCACTGGGCACTGCAGGCCCCACAGGTTGGCCCTTCACTGGCTCTCCACAATTCTGCTGACTCCAGCACCCCCCAAATTCCCAGTCTCCCCCTATCTGCTGAACCTTCTTCTCACACCCCAGCCCCATGGGCACCCAGGGCTTTGCCTGTGACCTCACAGGAGCTGGAGATGCCTGGAAGGGGGGCCAGGAGATCTGTCTCTTACCAAACCCTCCTCCCTCCTTCATTCCTCCTGCCCTGCCTCCCCACCACCGGTCCCGCTCCCTCCTGCTTTTTCCAGGCCTCCCTCTCCTCTCCCAGGAGAAAAACCACTCCCTTGACCCTCCCCCACTCACACTGCCTCACACTATGGCCTCCCACTGGCTCCCACAGCCAGCTGCTTGGAAAGAGCATCAACCTGGCTGTCTGTGCCCACCCACCAACAGGTCTGGGACAAGGCCTCCATCCTATGGCAAGTAGAGTAGGTCCTGGCCCCAGGGACCACTCTCCACTTCAGGAAAGCCCCTCTCCTTAGTCTGGGTCATGGTTCTCTCTGAGGCTCCTTGGCCACTGGGTCTTCCGCCACGTGCCATGCGCCTGTACATGTCCCTCCCATGATCCCTGCCCCCTGCCCCCACCCCACATTGACCAAGGGAGCAGCCAAGCCTAGGTCACTCTATTTGTGTTCTCGGCACCCACAGTGCCTATGGCTCTGTTACCGCATGCTCCACCCTGCTCATGTCACCTCCTCTCACTCTGGGATGCCCCCTGGGCTCCCAGATCCCTGCAGCCTCAGACCAGCTCTGTATTTATGCTTCCCCTACCCCCAGGCTCCACCACAGCTTCTGTCCGACCTTCCCTGCAGCTGCCCTGTGCCCTCTCAGTGCCAGAGCCTCCATCCTCCAGCTGTCCAAACTTGACTCCTCGCCCTTGCCCCCAAATCCTGTCAAGTACCAACCTTGACCTCCAAACAACTGTCCCCAGTCCACCTTGCTGCCTAGCTTGAGGCTCAGCATCATCCAGGGTGCCTGCAGCTGCCTCACCCCACTCTCCTCGCCTGGCCTCCAGGCCACCCTCAGACCCCCTGTCCATTCTGCACACAAGCAGGGGGCTCTCATGGTGCATAGGCAGACCAGCGCGGTCCAGCTGAAGCCCTTCACAGCCGCCCTGTTGCCCCACCACCCAATCACTTGGGCCCAGGAGAGCTCTCCAAGAGCCTGCAACCCTTGGCCCCACTGTTTCTCTGCTGCCCTCAGACCAAGTGCAAACCCAGTACAGACCGTAAACACCACCAGCAGCTGCCCACCTTCAAATAGGCCGCTCCCTCTCCTGCACCCAGCCCCTTGGGTATCCTGGCCAACTCCCCACCCCAAAACCACTGAGGCCTTCCTGGGCCCAAGCAGAACTCATCTCAGCCACTCTGATCATCTCTTGAGAGATGATCTGCAACCTCCCTGTGGGGTCCCTGCCTGGCTCCCCCAGCCTCGAGGCAGGCCTGGGCCAATGGGCTGCGTCCCAGCGTCTGGCCCGGCCTAGCTGTAGGCAGTAGCCATGTCTACCAGCTCACTGAATCCACCCCCACCAGTCCCCAGCCCCACTCCCACTCCCACTCACCCTCCTCCTGGAAGACCCCCCCCTGGACGAGTTTAAAGGACAGAAAAACAGCGCCCTCCTGCTGCAGCGTGGTGGAGTGGGGGGGCATGGAGCCTGGTGTGATGCCCCCAATGTCTGCATGGTGCCCACGGCTGGCCACGTAGAACACAGGCCTCGTCTGACCCGGCCAAAACACCTAGGGGTGGAGAGCAACAGTCAGCTGGTCGGCTGCCCTGTGCCCCCAGGTACTCAGGCATCAGCTGGTCGGCCCGCCTCTTGGGTTCCCAGGCAGCATCCTCACCGGTGTGATGACAGTCAGGTCGGGCAGATGGCTGCCTCCTGCGCTGGGATGGTTGCTCAGCAGCACGTCACCAGGGTGGAGATCAGCCCCCAAGTGCTGGATCTGAAGCCAGAAAACAGGTAGAGTAGGGAGGGTGCAGGAAGGGGGCAGGGTAAGGAAGGCAGGGAGAGGGACCCAGCGAACCTGGAACTGCACCGTCTCCTGCATGGCGCCCAGGTGCACAGGGATGTGGGGGGCGTTGGAGACCAGCCCCCCATCGGGCCCGAAGAGGGCGCAGGAGAAGTCTAGGCGCTCCTTGATGTTGGTGGAGATGGCTGTGCGTTGCAGGATGCGGCCCATCTGCTCTGGGGACACAGAGTGACCAGGCGCTCGCTGGCCCCACCCCACCCACAGCACAACCCAGGATACGGACAGGCAGCACCTGCCACCTTCAAGGCCCCTGAGGCCCAGACCCAGGGCCCACTGGTAGCCATGGCCCATCTGGACACAGTGAGACCGTGGCCAGGCCAAGTCTTGCCTGTGTGAGGGGCACCCCCTTTGTCCCCACCCCTGCCTGGAGCCTCAGCAAGAACCTGGTGCCCCACATTAGCCCTCTGCCCTGCCTAGCACAGTAAGAACCTGGAGCCGAGGCACAGGCTTCGAGCCCCTCAGGAAGCCCCCGGCCTAACCCTGACAGATGGCTTCACTGTGCTGAGCCTGTTTCCTGTTCACAGACAGTTGGCAATCCCAGAGCACAGGGCTGCCAGTAGGAAGAAGGCACCACCCTGCCCAAGGCCAGCTGGTACAGCAGGGCTGCGCCATCCCAGGGCCAGGGCCACACTGCCCACCCTGTTGCCAGCAGGGACTCTGCTTCTGCCCCTTCCCCAGGGTCACACTTTCTCTGCACACCCCTGCCAGCCACACCACCTGTGCCTACCTCTGCCCAACATGCAGACCCCTCCACCCTACACCACAGCTGGGCTGTGGGGAAGGACAGTGGCAGCCACTCACCAGCAATGCTCATGAAGCGGTGCGAGAAGATGGACAGCTGAATGGGGTCAAGCTGGGCGCCCACTGTGCTGGGGGCCTCGGCCCCCACAGAGATCCGGATGTCCCCAGTCTCAGTGACCTCTGCCTGGCAGCCTGGTTCCACCAGGATGGTGCTGGGGCAGGGGTGCAGAGGGGATGGAGGGACCAGGCCAGAGCCCTGTTCGCAACCAGGGACCCCACACCCCCAGGCTGTGGGACACCCCAACCACGATGAGACCTCAGAGTTCTTCAGACTCCTGCATCCTTGGGCCTGAGAGCCCCCCACCAGGGCCCCACAGCTCACCCAGGCCCCAGCAGCTGTGGCCTCAGCCCTCACCCCCATGGTCCCACCCTGGTCAGGCCTTGGCCCACCTGTTGCTATCGATGACGAGGCAAGGCCCCTGAAGCTTGTGCCCATAGCCCAGCTCTCCCAACAGGTACACGGGGGTCTCCTGGTAGCCCCCCTCAAAGTAGCACTGGGTCATCTGAGGAGGGTGTGGGGGGGTTGAGGTTCCTAGGTCCAGCACCCTCCCTGGGTCTCTCCCTCCACACTTGTCCCCGTGTCCATTGTGGGTGTGGGTGGGTGGGCATAGAGAGGGCCACCAACCTTGTCTACCCGGGGAGGCCCAGTCTGGGCTTTGGTGGCATCCTCAAGACGGAGGCCGCTGCGGCCGGTGCCCCTCACTCGCACGTCGTCCACCACCACTGGCCGCTCGGGGATGATAAAGCCAAATTCCCTCATGTATCTGCATGCCCAAGGGCCCCGAGAGAGCCGTCAGGGAGAGGTGGCCAGGCCGCAGGCCACCCCCAGGGCTCCCAGATGCAGAATTTGCATACCTCTCCACAAAGGCTGCCCCGAAGTCACCAGCACGAGGGGAGCGGGCAGTGGCCGGATGCTGGTGGGCCGACACCATCAGAGCACAGTCCGTGCCCTGGTAGCGCAGGTGCAGGAAGCTCTCAGTGCTGATCTGGGACCTGTAGTGGGCAGGCGGGGCACTCACACAGGGCGCCCCGCAGGACCCGTCCTGCCTCCTGCAGCACTCGGAGCTCAGCCCTCGCTGACCACCACCCGAAGGGGCCCAGCACCATCTGGGAGGCCAGGAGGTAAACTCGCCCAGGGGGTGGCTGGGATGCTGCGAGCCCTCTGCCCAGCCCGGCCCACCCCTAGAGCCCCACCTGGGGAATCCCTGGGCCCGCAGGGCATCCACACACTGCTCCTCCAGGCGGCTCAGCCTCTGGTCCAGCTGCACAAAGGTCTCGGGCACATAGGGCAGGGAGCAGGGCTCCTGCGCCTCATGAACCACATCCGCCAGGGCCAGCCCCAGTGCTGACAGCAGCCCACTGTGTCTACAGGGACAGGGGCCACCTGACGATGAGGGTGAGGGCACCTCTCAAAGCCAGCCCCCACTCCAGGACATGTGCACGAGGCCTAGACACACCTGTGAATGTGCACCGTGTCCATGCCCAGAGCCCGGGCGATGGCACAAGCATGTTGCCCGCCAGCTCCTCCGAAGCAAGCCAGCACATGGGCCGAGGGGTCGTGTCCTCGTGCCTGGGGAGCCAGAAGGGGTCAGGAGCCTACCCTACCTTGTCTGGCCCCCCACCCCTCGCCCCTGTTGGGTTTCCTGAGTGGGAGGTGTGGGGTTGGGGGCAGGGCTGGAGGGCAGGGCAGGCATACCTGCGTGAGTGCGCGGATGGGCCGGCACATGGCCTCGTTGGCCACACGCACAAACCCCATGGCCACCTCCTCCAGGCTCAGCGGAGAAGCCGGGCAAGGCCCATTGGTCAGGAAGCTGTTGACTTCGACGGCCACAGCCTCCAGGGCCTTTCGGGAGGCCTCAGGGGACAGTGGCTGGTCCTCTCCCGGCCCAAAAATGCAGGGGAAGGAGGCAGGTAGCAGGCGACCCAGGACCAGATTAGCATCCGTCACTGTCACAGGGCCCCCTGGGAGGTGTGCACAGTGTGGAGGTTGTGGGCTGGAGGCAGCAGGCCAGGAGTGGGCAGTGGGGGCAGGAGTGAAGAGCCAGGGTGGGCCTGGGCAGCGTAGGAAGGGACCTGGCAGGGAAGATACCAGCTCTTACCTTTGCGGTAGCAGGCGGGCCCAGGGTGGGCTCCTGCTGACTCAGGCCCCACCACAAAGAGGCCAGACCTTGGGAGAGGAAGGACTGGAATTAGAGGTGGGTTGGGAGGGCTGGGGGTCCCTGCCCAGGTATGTGGGGGGGCTGACCTGAAAAAGAGGCGCGAGCCCCCACCAGCTGCCACTGTGTTAATGTCCAGCTGGGGGGCCTGGAGGGTGACACCGGCTGTGCTGGCCTCAAAGACATGCTCAAATTCCCCAGCGTAGCGGCTCACATCAGTGGACGTGCCTGGGGGGTTGGCAATGGGTAGTAAGGAGTCACCTCACAGACTAGATGTCCGGCACTGCCCAGCTCGGCAGCTGAGCCTCCCCCGGACCCCACCCTTCAGCCCTCATACCTCCCATGTCAAAGCCGATGACAGGCTGGCCGCCCTCCACCCTGTAGGTGGTGGCTGAATAGCCAACCACACCCCCAGCAGGGCCGGAGAGCACAGCGCGGGAGCCGCTGAAGGAGTCCATGGGCGCCAGGCCGCCATCGGAGCGCATGAACAGCACCTGCACATCCTGCGGGCAGGCGAGTGGGCAGTGAGGGGCTGGGCAGGCAGGGGGCCTCCCCTGCAGGGTGGGGGCACTGGGAGCGGACAGGCAGGGGGCCTCACCTTGAGCTGGCCCTGGAAGCCGCGACGGAAGCCCTGCACATAGCGCTGGATGGTGGGTGTGAGGTAGGCGTCGGCACAGGCCGTGTGCCCCCGAGGCACGATGCGCACCATGGGCATGGCCTCCGAGGACAGTGACACATGTGTGAAGCCCAGCTCCCGGGCCAGTGCGCCCACCTGCTGCTCATGCTGGGCCCACCTACAACAAGAACCCAGCAAGACTGCGCTTCACAGCCCCAGCCTACTGCCCTCCGCCCACCGCTCACAGCCCCCAGCCAGCCCACTTACGTGTAGGAGTGCATGAGCACCACGGCCAGGCTGCGGATGCCTCGGGACAGGAGCCCCTCCAGCTTCCCACGTAGGCCCCCTAGGTCTACGGGCTGCTGCACCTCCAGGAGGTCCCCCGTGCAGCCTGCAGGAAGTCCATCGGCAGGCTGTCAAAGGCCCATCAGGGCCTGCTGCCCCCTTACCCCAATACTGGAGGCATCTGCACCTTTGACGGGCGTCCCAGTGCCTGGCTCCCCGCGATACAGCACCACACGCTCGTCCACCTCCAGCACCTCTTCGTACAGCACCTCGGGCATGGGCACGGCCTGGGGGCAGGCAGAGGCTCAGAGGAGGCCAGGCCTGAGGGTCCTTGCTGGGGTCCTGCATGGGTGGGGCAGTGCAGGCGAGGGGATGTGTCCCAACAGGCCAGTCAACAGGCCCAGGAGACACAGTCAACTGGGAGGCCTAAGCAAGGCCCACCCAGGAGGAGGCTCTCTGTCCCCAGGCATCCGAGTCCAGCCAACTGCCCGGCCCACCACGAGAGCAGCTCCTTCCCAGGACTCAGCAGTGGGGGTGGAGATGGGAGTTGGGGGGTGGGGGAAGGCAGAGGTGAGAGTAGCCTCCCACTCCCCACCCTGAGTAGGCTGGCTTAGGCTGCCCCACACCTGAGGTCCAGAACGTGGCAGACAGGAACAGACAACATGTGACCACTCTGAGGACTGGGGGAACACAGTGTCCCCTACGAGTGCCCGGAACCTCCTCTCTACCTCTCAGCTGGTAGCCTTGGGCTGGCACTGAACCTGCCAAAGACCCTCCCCAAAGGGCCAGTGGACCCCTGGGAAAACGCGAGCTGCATGAGCTGCGGCCCGCTGGCAGGGAGGAGCTCACCAAGTCAAAGAGGTCCTCGCGGGCCTGGGTGCCCAGGTGCAGCAGGTCTCGGAAGCCACGTGTCACCAGCAATGCCACCCGCTCCCCTCGCCGCTCCAGTAGTGCATTGGTGGCCACTGTGGTGCCCATGCGGATACTGGCAATGCGACTGGTGTCCAGTGGCCGGTCCCTTGGCAACAGCACACCCCCCTCCTGGGAACCACGTGGTCAGCGTCAGGCCTCTGGCCCAGGGGTCCCTCCCCACCCCCGGATCTGCCCTGGTCACCTGCTCTAGGATTCGGCGGATGCCCTCAGTAGGTGCGTCCACATAGTTGGCAGGATCCTCCGAAAGCAGCTTCAAGACCCTCACGTGTCCCCCTGGACACTGAGCAAAGACGTCAGTGAAGGTGCCTCCACGGTCAATGGCAAAATGGAAGCGCCCCTCAGGGTTGCCCATGATGACAGGGTTGGAGTCCAGCAGTGACTCCTCAGCCTGCACTCCTGGAAGAACTGGACAGAGGCAGCCGGTCAGCGGAGGGCCTGGGGGTCCTCCACATTTGGGCAGCCCTGGGCAGAGCTAGGACGGGGAGAGGATGGGGGGTTCCAGGTTCAGAACGGACCCTGGGCAGAGCGAGAGCTTCAGGACTCGCTCAGAGGGCAGCCTGAGGCGGGGCCAGAGCTGGGGAAATCAGGGCGCCGAGCGCCCCACTACCCAGTTCTCAGTGTGCCGCTTTGGAGCGGAAACCCAGAACCTGGAGCAGGCCTTTCAGAGGTGGAGGCGCCACGGAAGCCCTCAGGCTGGGGGATCCGAACTCTGCTCGCACGAAGAGGCACGGGGGCTGGGCGGCAGGTGAGGGGATTGCCACTTCGCAACCGCTCGACCTTCGCTGCCGGGGGCGCTTGGGACAAGGGGACGGGGCGGAGCCTGAGCAACGGCGGGGCGGGGCGGCGGCCGGGGGTCGGGGAGGAGCGCGCGGTGGGGGGAGTGGAGGCCGCTGGCCCCGGGGACCCGAGGCAGGGGTCCGCGTGCAGGGCCCACCTGGCCGGTCAGCTCCGGGTCGCTCGCCGTCTGTTCGGGCTGCTCTCCCTCCGGGCCCTGCCCGCGCCCGCCCCCAGCCCGGAAGCGGGGCCCGCCCCCCGCACGACCGGTCCCGGCGCGCCGGGCCGTCCCGGTTGCGTCAGGCTCTACCAGCCCGGAGCCGCCTCCTCCCTCCGCCCCACGCCACCCCGAAGACAGCCTGGGGGGGGGCCGGGCCGGGCCGGGGGCGTGGGCGGCGGGCGTTCCCAGCCGGAGCCGGGCGGGCGGCGCTGTGCTGGTGCAGCCCCGGCTGCTGGCATTTGGGGTCTGCCGGCCGCCAGGCCCTGCGCCGGCCCAGAGCTCGCCGAGCGATGCCCCGAGGCAGGGGGAACAGGCTGCCCCCAAAGAAACAGTAGCCCAGACAAGCTCGGACTGTGCCCTGGCGCGGGGCGGGCTGGAACGGAGGGGCCGGGCGAGCGGGGCTTCTGGAGCGCGCGCCCCGCAGAACCCCTCACTCCCTGCGTGCGCGCCGGCGCCGTGGGCAGGGCCCCTCCACACCACCCACCCTGGGGCCAACCCCGCAGCAGCCAGCCGAGGCTCTGAGGGGCAGGACCCTCGTGACACTGGGCTGATGTCCCCAGAGGTCGCGGCCAGTCCCGTGATGATGCGGCGGATAGCTGTCCCTCCCCCGCCTGTTTTCCCCATCTGAGGAAAGCTGCCTGTGTGCCCGCGCAGGCTGGGGTGGGTGCGAGCTGTGAGAAGCCTGGAGCAGGCCTTTCCGAGCTCTGAGAGAGAACGGTGGGGAATGGGGTGTGAAGGGGGCTTCATCTAATGTGCCAGACCAGAAAGGCAGACAGGCAGGAGCACCACCTATGCGCTGGGACCCCACACACACCCCAGGCTTCCTCACTCGCCATGAGCCTTTCCGGCCCTGGAAGCCTGCTTGATCCTGAGATGCCCGCAGGAGGTGGGCTGTGTCACGGGAGTGCAGGCTGCGACAAGGTTCCCCACTGACTGGCGGCCTCCGGCAGCCTCCAGCCTCCTCCTCGGGCCAGCAGGGCCAAAGTGCCCGGTAGCTGGGCCGTGCCACGGGAGTGCCACCTGCTGGGCTCTGGCTGAGAACGCCCACCGCCCCCGCCCCTGGCCCCGATCAGTCCCCTGGCGGTCTTTGGGGTGGCTGGTGGTGGACAGAGAAGGCAGCTCCCTGCAGGTCGAGCCTGTCACAACCGGGGATTAAAGGGCAGATGGGGAATGAAAGGAGATGCGGGTTTGAAGGAACTGGACCAAGCACCTGACTCAGGTCACCACAAGAAAGACAGACATGAGATCTGATGGCTCGAACAGTGCCAGGTTCCGTGAGCTTGACTACCCCCTCACACCCTCTCACTTTGGCCCATGGTCTCCTCCACCAGCCCAGACTCCAGCTGGTGTCTTCCCTCCTCCAGCCCTGCTTGGGCTGAGCATGGTAGACTCCAGCTCCCTAGCACACAGGGATCAGCCCTGGGATCAGGCATATGGGACCCACATCCCCGAGGATGGGCTGTCACCATGTCCAGATGGCCACCTATCCTGTGGCAGGTGCTTGCCATGGTACTGCCTCCAGACCCCTAGCCCATCTACCCCCCCCACCACCCTCCCCATCCCTCACGTCCAGCCAGGCCCCTAGACAATCACTGTAGCCAGGAAGCGGCAGCCTTACCTCCACCTGCTCTGAGCAAACCATGAGATGCTGATCAGTGACCCCACTTCAGCCCAGGGCCCCCATCCCGCAGGCCTCATGGCAACTATGCTGCAACCAGCCCCTCGGCAACATGGCCTCTCCAGCCTGACGCTCAGCTGAAGATCCATCCAGAAAGACTTCCACAACCCCGCCTGCACCCACCCCCACCTGCCATCCTGTACTGGGCCTAGGGCCCTGTGCTCCCGGCCAAGCCCACCTCCCCCCACCCCCACCCCAAGCCTTTTCACTGCCCACAGGCATCACCCTGCCCCCTGCCTGTTTTCACCCCCCAGCTAGTGACCATCAACTCACAATCGCATCTCCCAAAGGCCCTGTCCCCACGCCCCTCCAGGAGCAGCCTGGGCTGCTCTGCCCTCAGGGTGCCACCTTCCACCTCCAGTCACCCCTGGGCTCTCTTGACCCCCCTCCACTGAAATTGCTTCAAGCAAGACCAACGAAGTCCCACCCAGCTGACCCCGTGCCTGCTCCTCTGGCCGCTGCACACGTCTGCCCACTCCTCAGTCCGTCTCTGGGAAGCACCTTCTGCTTTGGGCTCCTGACCCGCCTCCCCACCTCCCTCCTGCCAACCTCCTTCACTGCATCTCCCTGAATGATGTGTGTCCCGAGGGCTTCCCCTCGGCTCTGGACTAAATGTGTCTCCCCAAAACTCATGTGTTGAAGCCTCACCCCCAGTGTGATGGTGTTAGGAGGTGGGGCCTTTGGGAGGTGACTAGGTCATGAGGGTGGGGCCCTGTGATGGGATTAGTGCCCTTATAAGAAGAGATCTGAGAGCTCGCCCCCTCCCTCCCTCCCTCTCTCTGCGCCATGTGAAGACACTGCAGGAAAGTGGCCATCTGTAAACCAGGAAGAGAGCCCTCCCCCAAGAACCATGCCGGCACCCTGACCTCAGACTTCCAGCCTCCAGAACTGTGAGAAATAAATGTTTGTTGTTTAAGCCGCCCAGCCTGTGGTGTCTTGTTATAGTGGCCCAAACTGTCTAAGACACCATCTCTAGTTACTCTCTCCCCTTGGTAATGTCCACAGTCCCTCAGAAGCAGGAACAGAACACAGCTCCAGGCCTGACGTGACCCCAAGCATCCACCTGCCCACACGTGCCTCCCCTTGGCTCTGCATGGCCACAGACATCCCCAAACATGGTGCCTGTTCCCATGAGGCCTGGGGTCACCTCCCAGCCTGCCCATTCCAGGGGCAGCTCCCCACTGGCAGCGCTCCAGCCAAACCCTATGAGCTGCCCTTGAGTCCCTCTTTCTCACGCCTGATGAAAATAAGAACAGTAAGAAGTTTTCACATTTTGAGGTATGTGGGGAAGCCATCCTGGTCTAACCCTGATTCGGCCTAAATCGCGTATTTGCATTTAAATATATGTATTTGTATTGTTACGTCAGGTATTTTACGTAAAGGAGGAGCTGTAAGTGCCCCTAGCTGTACGTGTGACCCTTTTCTCCTAAAGACAGTCAGTCAGCGCTCCTATAGTTTTCATTTTGGGGCAAAGCAAGAAGTAAATGCTTTAGATCTGTTAAATATATAAATAAAGTGAATAAAGTTTAGTGTTCTGCATGGTAGCATTTGCTAACGAACATAAAAATAGAATGAAAATTGTTTTTCCCAGAGCAGCCTGACTTACAGCCCGCCAAACACGCATCGTACAAACATTCTCCCAAAACAAAGAAGGCCATCGGCAAAGACGGGGATGAACGGCTCCCTCTCTCTGATGCTGATAACAGGACTTGTTTGAAGATAAGCTTTTCTTCCCAGAGAACCAAGGTCACGTTGACCTGCTGCGTACGTGCTCAACTGCAACAAAACATCTCCTTGGGACTTTGGGGGGAAAAAAATGTATTCTTATCATGCTTGATGTATGTCCTTTGTTCTGAAATGGGATATAGCCACGCTGTGAACCACGCTTCCCTGGCGTGCTTTCTTCCCTGTGGAAGGGGGCACTTCCAGGCTGGTCCTCACATTAGCTCGATAAATATCATTCCATCCTTCTTGTCTATAGATTGGTTATTGATTATTTGCATCAACACACCCCAAACCCAACCTTCCGGAAGACCTGTTGTTACTTCAACCTTCAAAATGTACATGCAGAGCCCAACCACTCCTTACTCCTCTGCCCTGGCCAAGCCTGTCACTTCCCACCAGGAGAGGGACCGTGCCCCCAACCCCTATCAGTCAGGGAGCCTGGAGGGCACAGGCCTAAGGGACAAAGCCTGCCCTCAGGCCCCGTCTGACCTGTCAGGCCCTCCTGGTCCTTGCCTGCCCTCCACTTCAGCAACGCTGGCCTCAGCACGGGGCCTCAACACACCTAACTCACTGCCACTCAGGGCCTGGAAAGCTCCACCCCAGCCTCGCGGCCCCTCACTTCCGTCCAGCTCTGCTCTGATGTCGCTTTCTCAGAGAGGTCACCTTCTCTGAACTGCACCTCCTCAAAGAGCCCCCCAGCTTAGCCCCTCACCCCTCACTTTGCTCTGTACCCTCCATAGTACCTGCCAGCACCTGACAAGTCACAGCTCTGGGAGAGCAGGAGTTTCCCCACTCTTCAGCGTCTCGGCACAAGCCGAACCAGAGAAGCCCTGTGGGCCCCTGAGAAGAGCCCCCGGGGGCCCTGGCTCTGCTCACCTCTGTCAGCATCCTTGAACTTGATAGTCCTGCGCCGGGACGGCCGGGGGCTGGCGGCCACCTCAGCCAGGAGCCCGGAGCTGCAGAAGCCCAGGCTGCTGCCCCGGTTCCTGAGCACCAGCTTCAGCTCCTGGTTCTCCTGGATGAGCTGCACGAGCCGCCGCAGCTCTTCATTCTCCTGCGCCAGCCGCTGGATCTCCTGACGCAGGCCCTCGTAGCTGCTGAGGAGGGACATGCCCAGCAGCGGCAGGCTGCAGCTGCCAACAGTCGGCAGGCGGGCTGGCCAGGGACAGCGGACCCCATCATTGTGAGGTCAGCAGCCGCCCTGCCCCCACGCCTCGGCTGCATTCCGGGGCTTCAGAGCCGGGACCAGCAGTTCTGACCCACGGGAACAGGGTGCACCTGATCTCTGACCTCTGGCCACCAGCTGCACTGTCCCCACCTGCCCAAGCCAGTACTGTCTCTGAGGCAATTGGCCAGCACAGCCTCTGAAGGGGTCAGAGGGTGGATGTTCGAGTTGCCCTGAGGGAGGGGGCACAGGGCCCAGCGGCAGCAGGAACCAGACAGTAGAGCCTGGGGGGGGTCGGTCAGAGCCCCGGGACATGAGTTGAGCCTATGAGTGCACTAGGTTGGGGCTGGAGGCAAAGAGAGGGACCAGACAGCACTGGGCCTGTTGTGGGAGTGGCGGGGAGTGGCACTGTCCCATGGAGGAAAGGCACCTTGGACAAGGCAACACATTCAGGGCTGCGACCTCAGGGAAGGGGGTGAAGTGGACAGCAAGGAGGCCCCAAGAGAGGTCTGCAGGCAGCAGATTCCTGGGGGCAGGGGAGCCCCCCCAAGAGTGACAATCAGGTTTTCATTTCAGAACATGGGAAGGACTCTCTTCCTGTAATGAGCAGCTCTGGACAGGGGCCATCGTTTGTGTCCTTTTCTTCCACTCTGATCAGCATTTCTTTCCTCTTTGATGGTCTGCTTCGTGCAGTTCCCACTTGTCAACTGGCAGGTTCTCCTAGATGGCATGTCCCTCCCCACTGCTTCCGTGTGGCATGGGGAACCTCTGCAGGAGTTCTCACCAGTGCTGACTGGGGCAGGGGACACCTCCCCTCTGAAAGCAGTGTTCCAGGAGACGGGGTGGCAACTGCACTTAATCTCAATGGAAATGAGAACAATTTTGATAGTTCCTATAACTGGGAAATAATCCCAATTCTAAGGATACAGAGTAGAGTCTCTCTGACAGGACTGGAGCTCTTACCCAAAAGAATGACAGGTTCAGGGCAGCCAGCCTCCAACTCAGACATTCTCTGGAAGCCAGAGGGTGGGCTGTGGTAGGCAGAATTCTAAGAAAGCCCCCAAGGTTTCCTGCCCTGGTGGACACACCCCGCATAATCCCAGGACTGTAAATAGAATGGATTTTACTCCCATGATTAGGTAATGTTCTCCGACAGCTGAGGTATAAAGGGAGATTATCCTGGGTGAGCCTGACTTAGTTAGGTGAGCCCTTAAAAGGATGGTCTCTTCCTGGTGGAAGACGCAAAGCATGAAAGCAATTCCATGTACGGGAGATTCTCCATTGCTGGAGGGGGCCATGTGGCAAGGAATGTGGGTGGTCCCTAGGAGCTGACATATCATAGTCAAAATATTGACAGACAAAGAGAAACCTCAAAAGTTACAAGATAAAAATGACTCATCACACATAAGAAAACCCAGTAAGATCAACACCTAACTTTGTTTCATCAGAAACAGTGGAGGCCAGGACACAACGGGATGACATGCCCAACATCATTAAAAAACTCAGGCAGGGCTGGCTGGTGGCGTAGTGCTTAAGTTGACGCTCCACTGCAGCGGCCTGGGGTTCACAGGTCACTTATGCACCGCTCATCAAGCCATGCTGTGGTGGCATCCCACGTACAAAAAAATAGAGAGAGATTGCCACAGATGTTAGCTCAGCAACAATCTTCAAAACAACAGATTGGCAACAGATGTTAGCTCAGGGCCAGTCTCCCTCACAAAAAAAAAAAAAAAAAAAAAAAAACCTCAGGCAGGAAGTCTATATTCTGGAAAATTATCTTTTGGTAATTAAGGTGAAATAAAGACAATCCAAGATAAAGACAGAGAATTTGTTGCTAGCAGATCTCCAGGTTACAAGAAATACTAAAGAAAGTTCATCAAGCTGAAAGGTAGTCACATCAGATAGTCATTCAAGTCAATTTCCCAATGCAGCTACCCTGTGCCCAGACTTCTGACTTATAGGCTGTGAGTTAACAAACTGATGTAGTTTAAGCCGCCATGTTTGTGGGAACTTGTTACACAGCAATAGAAGATGAGTGCAGCCTCCTGTGTTGAAGGAAACCCAGGACCTGGTCATAAAAGCAGAGGCAGTGCCTTGAGACCCAGCCTGGGATCTTTGAGTGGAGACACTCGAATCTTGCACCCCCAAACTCCCATGAGCCCTCCTTCCTGGCAGAAGCAGCCCCATCTCCCTCGCTGGAGGAGCCTGGCATTCAAGGGGCATTCATCTGGGGCATTCAAGGCCGCCCACAACTGCGGCCGCCCTCCCCTCGAGAGCTCGGGTCCAGTCTCATCCCTTGGAATCCGAGCCGGCCTCGAGCCTTACTTTGACCAGAATAATGCAGCAGAAGCGAGAGCGTGCCTGTGCCAAGACTTGATCTTGAGGGGCCTGGTGGGGCAGGACTTCTAGGAGGGCTGGATGACCCTCTCACGCTGGATATTGACCAAAGGACACACAGCAGTCATTCGAGGAGGTCTACGAAGCCTTGATAAGGACAGCAGGAATCTGTGACATTTGGGCCAGAACTTGCTCCCTCCCAACCCAGCTCCAGGTCATGAGAGCTCTGCTCCGAGAGGGTGCGGCCGAGAACATGGGGCTCCCTGTCCCCCAGCTCCCGGTTGTAGGCGGAGTTTCCACACTGGGAAGGACGAGCTGAGAGGATAAGGTCTACCGTCCCCTGCAGCACCTACTTGTGGATCAGAGGTATCACTCTGGGTGAAGCAGGCTTCCTCCCCACCCCCAGCCCCCTCAGACCCTGCCCAGAACGAGAGGCGAGACAGAAGCACTAGCAGCTCCACGGAGGCTGAGCGCACTGACTTTCTTTGGACATCGAGTGTGACATTGTGGAAGACAATGGAGATCTTAGTGGTGAGAAATTATAAAAAAGCTAATGGCACAATGAAACTAATAGCAACACATGAAAAGGCAGCCAGCCAGGCGTTTAACAAGGAGAACCAGGGAAACAGACAGCTAAGGTGGACCCTGTTCAGATTGCAACTGTCCCCCGGAGTCCAGAGGCTGTGGACAGGCACCAGGCTGCGCCCACTCGGGGGCTACGGCTCCCTGGGGTGTCGGCTTCCTGCAGCTGCTCTAACAAATTACCACAAACCTGAAGACTTAGAACAACGGAAGTTTATTCTCTTACAGCTCTGGACACGCAAGCTGTCTTACGGGGCTAAAATCAAGGTGTTAGCAGGAGTGCTTCCTCCTGGGGTTTCCAGGGGAGAATTCATCCCTTGCCTCGTCCAACGTCCAGCACTCCTTGGCTTCTGGCTGCATCACTCCAGTCTCTGCCTCCGTGGTCACCTCACCTTCTCTTCTGTAACCAAATCTCTCTCTGCTTCCACCTTAAAAGGATTACATATAGGGCTCGCCTGGGTAATCCAGAACAATCTCCCAGTCTCCAGATTCTTCATCACACACGCAAAGTCCCTTCTGCCCTATACGGTAACGTTCTCAGCCTTTGGGGATTAGGACCTGGACACCTTTGGCAGGTGTTCTCCAGCCTGTGAGACTGGTGGACACGGGGCAGACCTGAAAGCATTCTCCATCAATTGATCCGTCAGGGAAGGACGGTGCCTCACTGGCTCGGAGAGCGTAAGTACAGCCTTTGCCCAATCAGTGCTGAAGCCTAAGCTGTGCTGACTCAGATGTGACTTCTAGGAATCCAGGCTGAAGCGTAAGAGCTAGGGGGTACTGAGCAGCGACATCAGGAGCCACACAATGTTGGGGAATAGACCTCACAGAACTGGTCCAGACCAGCTCCTAGACTAACAAACTAACAGATCAGCAAGAGCAACAAGCCCAAGGTGGGACTGGCTAATCACAACCCAGAGTCGCTACAAGAGGTCATCTAGAATGCCAAGTTTTCAACAAAAAATTATGAGACATGCAAAGACACAGGATAGTGTGACAGCTGCACAGGAGAGGTAGGCTACACCATCCGCCTTCGAAGGGGCCCAGATTTGGGACTTAGCAGACAAAGACATCAAAGCTTTGCTTATGCAAGGCCCATGAACAGAGTGGTTGTGGTGGGTCTGCATGGGTCCCCCTGCCACTGCTGCACCCAGCCTGTGGCAGCAGACACCCGTGACCTCAGATCCCTGCCGCCTGGTGTGGGCAGTGACTTGTGCTTCCCTGAGCTGAACCCTGTTCTGGACACAGCTTTGCCCTCCCTGCCTGGAGTTCCTCTCAGCACCTCCACCCCAGACTTGCCAAATACCTTCCTTCCTGTTGGACATGCGGCACACCGAGGACCCATCTTAGAGCTGATGAACTGTGGCAGTGAGCTCACGCCCCTGGGGCTCTCTGGTCTTCCCAAGTTCCCTGTCAGCCTAATAGAACGGTGACACCATCTGGTGAAGGCCCTCCCACGTGCCAGTCCCCTGGAGGCCCCTCTCGGGGTGGGACGCTGCTGAGATGTGCCGCTACCACCCTAGCGGGTTGGGGCTCCGGGGACAGGTTCACTGTGAAGTCACAAGGCGCAGCTCAGGCCTCTCATTGACACAACCCCTTCCAGGGCAGGACCCTGACAAAGTGTTCATATGGTTGCATATTTTGTAAAATTTGCAAATGTGAAATAATTTAATCACAATCAGTTAAGGCTTTCTCTTCCCATTGCAACCAGCTTTCGGTCACTTCCTCCCCTGCTGCCTGGAGCTGGAGGGGGCGCTGTGGGGTTCACTCCGGGAGGTTGAGTTGGGGGCACATTTGGTTTGAGTTTCGCAGGGACAGTCACTTCCTGGTAGAGTTAAGCTACTGCTGTCATTCTGGTATAGAAGGGGCTTCCAGGAACACAGCCCCCTCCCTCTGTGCTGCATGTCATGACACGTCAGGCTGATGGAATTGGCTAATGAGTGGTGTCCACTCAAAAAATATCTAAGTCGCAAACAAGAACACCCAAAAGGCCCCGAAATCTTACGGCTCACATGTAAAAGAAATTTGATAGAAGTTTCCTCAAATTAACAATTCTAAACATTTATACAATATTACCCAAAGGAGCTGTTACTGAAAGCAACTTTTCCAAGCTATAAATAAAAATAAACTTTGATCAAACACATCAGAGGACACACCGAATTGTGTTCTTTCTCTATGTAGATGGTGACATCATAAAAGTGTTGTCGTCTCAAGAGGCCATCAGAGTATGCACCCAAAAAGCTTAAGAGAAGCAAGTTAGGCGAACATGTCAGAAGTTAATTCACAACACTATGTTGGTTTTCTGTTTTCTGTTTGTGATATCGGTCAATTTTAAAAATTTGTGTTACATGTTGGATTTCTTTTCTCTATTCAGTTAATTTTGGATACATTCTTTGTCTTCTCTTTCTTAAAGAGGGCCCTCTGTGAAGAGTTAACCCAGCTGGCCTGAGACTGCTCTCCGTCAGAGGCATGCTTGCAAGTCGGCTGGTGTCTGGGCACGTAGATTTCCGGAGGATTGCTCCCATCCCCTGAGAGGAGTGGCGACCGGGCCTAAACTGTTCACACAAACAAACAGGCTGTATGCTGAACTCCTGCTTTCCTTCTGGGAGTCTGGAATTGGGTACATGCCAGGCAGAGGGCGACCAGCCCCCACGAAAACCCTGGATACTGAGTCTCCGGTGAGCCTCCCTGGTGGACAACACTTCACACACGCTTTCACCCCTTGTTGCTGGGGCAATGGAGTGTGTCCTGTCCCATTTCTCTGGCAGAGGACTCGGGAACTTTGCACCTGACTTCCTCTGACTTCATCCCAGTTGCCTTTTCATTTGCTGATTTTGATTAATATCCTTTCTCTGTAATAAATCTTAGTCGTGAGTAGGACTATATGTGCTGAATTTTATGAATCCTTCTAGCAAATCACTGAACCCAGGAGTGGTCTTGGGGATCCCCAGCACAGCTCCCAAATTTCTATAAGCTTTAAACACCCAAGACCTGGATCCACCCACGTGTGCAAGCTACGGCTAGAATACCAGGGTTGGAGAAGCAAGGGGGCAGGAATGGCCATAGCGTAAGTCGTAGATGCCGTCAGGTTGCAGGTGCGACTTCCCAGGGGTGGGGAACATTCCACCAGGGGAGACAGTAAGCGTTCCACTGATCTGGAAGAAACAGCCACGGCCAGGCCACTTTGGGCTCCTTAGGCCAAGGAACATTATCCTGATTATCTTGAGCTCTAGGGCCAATACTGCACAACAGGGGCTGAGCACCGTGGGGCTTCCACTTGCATCAGTGGACAACTACAGAAATCTCTATCCGGTAAAAACAGGGACTGTAAGAGCTCAAATCCCTGAGGGAAGGAGGCCTGGGTAACTCCACCAGTAACCAGCTGGGTCCAGCTGAAGAGCTGAGGATAGGGAGATTGCAGGTGGCTGGCAGCACAGGATGACGGCCATCATAGCCTCGGACCGGGTGCAGCGGCAGAGCTGTAGCTGGCTCACTAGCCCTTGTGCTGCAGTCTTCTAGGAGCCCACCACCTTGGAAGGGATGCTGTGCCTGCGGGACTGGGGCTCTAGCCCACCATAGTATGTCCATCCCACCTACTCTTCTAACAGCCTGACGTTGACCCTGCTCCTACTGAGGGGTCTGTGTCCCCTCCCCTTGAGGCTGGGCAGACTTTTGTGTCCATCTTGACCCACAGAGTCTAGCAGCAGTGGCACCATGTGATTTCTGAGCCTAGGTCTTAAAAACACCATGCACGTCCACCTTGTTGTCTTGGGAAGTCAACTTGGAACCCAGGCACCATTCTTTGAGGAACCCATGCTGCATGGACAAGCCACGTGTAGGTGTGATGTCTCGACAGCCAGCATCAACCACAAAAGATGTGAGGGAGGAAGCCTTCGAGGTGATGCCAGCCCCAGCCGCCATCCGCAGTGACCGCAGGGAGGAAAGATTCTAAGTGCAAACCATCTAGCTAAGCCCAGGCAACCGCCAGAACTGCAAGAGATAAAACAATCATTTTATGTTATTTGAAGTCACTAAGGTTATGCAAGAGATAAACAAATATATAACCCCTACACAATCCCTTTTTGGAAAGGGTGAGGGTATCTTCACTCTTAAAGGGAAAAAGGAGCCCATTTTATTGCATTGGATATAATGGGAGGGCAAGAGAAGACTTGAAAGATGCCACATGTGGGCCATGTGGGGACACGGGCCTGTGCACCTTCCTAGGCCCCCATGAATCTCGCCTCCTCTTGGTGAGTGTAGCAACTCTTCTGGTTCACCCTTCCACTTACAAACTGGAAGTGTGGGATCTGGCTTCCTAAGCACTGCAGAGGGGCTGAATAATGCAACCGGTAGACGTGGAAACAAGCTCCCTGCTAGTGACCTTGACCACTGGGAAACAGAGGTACCTGGAGACAGGAGGTACGTGCAAAGGGAAGCCCTCATTTCTCCCCCCTGTAGACCTACCGGCAGTTCCGCTGGATTGAACTGACATGAGATGCTGGAATACACAAGGCCAGGAAACGCCAGAGAGTAACAACACAATGTCAGTAACATTCCGCAGACTGACAAGGATTATGTAAAAAACTGTAACAATTGTTCTTGGTAGGAAAGGAGGGAAAAGGGAATTCACACTTACAGGCTTCACCCAGCAAGTCCCTATCCTGAAGTTCCATCCCCCAAGGGCAAGCCCCTGAACACGCACCCACTGTCCACAATGCGGCAGTGGCCAGGATACATCCTGATATGCACATCCATGGGTATCAAGCAGCTAACAAAAAATTAATGATAGTTCCACAGGACTATTTGGATGGATTTCATAAGGTATTTTTTGAGTGAAAAACAGAAAAGTGTGTATGAAGTATCATCTTAAGGAAATTCACCTATTTTATCCTCAAAACCACTGTATTTGGGAAACAGCCAAAACAATCACAATGCACGATGGGCACCCGATGGCGCACCTGCAAACAAAGAAGGGGAGCTGCTTTTACGCAGAAAAAGGAGGAGAGCAAGGGGCTGTTTCAAAAGAAAGTTCATTGGGGTAGAGTAACCGTTCAGGGCAGGAACGGCTTCTCATTGGCTGAGCTGTGGTGTTTCTCATTGGCTGAGCTGCGGTGTTTCTCATTGGCTGAGCTGAGGCATTTCCCATTGGCTGGACTAAAGAGTTTCTCATTGGCTGAGCTGCAGTGTTTCTCATTGGTTGAGCTGCAGTGTTTCTCATTGGCTGAGCTGCAGTGTTTCTCATTGGCTGAGCTGCGGTGTTTCTCATTGGCTGAGCTGCGGTGTTTCTCATTGGCTGAGCTGCGGTGCTTCTCATTGGCTGAGCTGTGGCACTTCTCATTGGCTGAGCTGTGCTGTTTCTCATTGGCTGGGCTGTTACCAGATGGGGAGAGACATCTCCCTTCAGAAGTAAAGCAGTGGTACTTCCTGTTGAGATGCAAGCGCCCATCTCTTCCTGTTTGGCGTAATTGACAGGTGTGATGGGGTGAGAGCTCCCAGACAGGCCTCCGAGACTCCAGTTTACTTGAGGTTTCTTTTGTTAATTCTCACAGAAGTGAACCCATTTCAAAAAATAACCAGAGTTCCAAAAGCCACTGTATGGCATACATGTGCAGCTGCAGGTATATGTGTATGATTTGATGTAACTATGAGAGTACGGAGAAAAACATGGAAAGAACCATTTATTAGGTTAATTAGATGAGGGGTTGCGACAGAAGAACCATGCCAACAAGGAAAAGAAAAATTGCTCTAAAAAGAATGTGACCATGTGTATGTATAATATAAATTATGTATTGGGCTTTGTCTTGTTTTGTTTTTGCTGAGGAACACTGCCCCTGAGCTAACATCTGTGCCAGTCTTCCTCCCTTCTATACGTGGGTCGCCGGCACAGCATGGCTGACGAGCATGTAGGTGGGAGCCCAAGCTGGGGACCAAGCTGGGGACCGAGGCCGACCAAACCCCGCCGCTGAAGTGGAGCGCGCCCAACTTCACCACTAGGCCACGGCCGGCCAACGTAGCTGTTTTTTCGAAAGAACAAATGTAAAAACTAAACGGTAAGGAAAGGAGAACAGGAAGCGCGTCTCAGCTTGGATGAACGCGTTTATGTCCAAGAGCTAGACGCCATCAGAGACCAAAGGATGCTTCCTCCCAGCAGTGGCTGCTCTCGCCCAGCGAACCTGGAGGGAGGCTCCAGGCTTCAAAGCGCAGCACAGGCGAGCCGGCTGCCTCGGGAGGAGAGCGCGGAGGAGCCCTCGGGCCCCTGGGACCGGTCTCGGGCGCGCGCCGGCGACGGCAAGGGCGGCGAGGACCGAGTGGGTCCCCGGGGCCGTGGGTACCGCCCCCACCCCACTACTCGACGGGGCGCGACCGGGAGATTCTTCCCCAGGGGGTCTCCACCCCCGGCAGCCGCAGGACAGCTCCCCCAAGCGGCCGCGGGTACAGCCTCCTCTCCCCGGATCAGCTCTGCCCAAGTTCCACGGGACCGGAAGTGAGGAAAGTGGCGCAGTCGGGAACCGTAGTTCTCTGAGGCTGGAAGTCGGGAGCCGGACCACCGGAAACCGCCAGGAGATCGGAAGTGGGGGTCAGGGCCGCCGGGAACTGTAGTTCTCAGAGAGGCAGAAGCGGGCCTGGCGGCCGGCGGCATGGCGGGGCTGGAGCTCCTGTCGGACCAAGGCTACCGCGTGGACGGGCGGCGCGCCGGGGAGCTGCGCAAGATCCAGGCGCGAATGGGCGTGTTCGCGCAGGCCGACGGCTCGGCCTACATCGAGCAGGGCAACACCAAGGCGCTAGCAGTGGTCTACGGGCCGCACGAGGCGAGTGGCTGTGCGTGCGCGAGCAGGGCGGCTCCGGCGGCGGGCGGAGGAATCGGGCGGCAGCCGCTCTGCGGGGTGCGCGGGGCCGCCAGACTGAGCAAGGCTCGGGAGGCGACGGACATGCCCAGGGCCGCTGCTCACTCGGACTAAAAGCCGAAGTCCTTGCTGTGATGCACGGTGGTCCCTGCCTTTCTCGTCGGCCCCTGTCCCCTGCGCTCTCCACTCTTTGCTCCCACTCGCTCCCTACCTCTCAGCTCTCTACTCCGACATCACCGTCCGGATGACGCCTCCCCAGACCCACCTTATCTACGTGGCAAGTCCCCTTCCCTACGACCACACACCTCCCTGCCTTTCTGCACCTGTCACCTCAGACGTTAACTTAGTTAACGCAGGCATGAAAAAATGCTCGCTTAGCGCCCTGAGTCTAGGCGTCCAGTCTTCCAGCGGGAGTGGACGAGTAGAGGAAACAGGCATGGCACGTTTGCAGAGCAGAAAGGCTCCTGGTGCGGGAGATGGGGAATAATTCCAGATGAGATTGCGGGGTTTCTAGGGAGGGGAGAACTCAAGGCTTTGTAGACCAGGGAGAAGATTTAGGATTTTATCTCACATGTGATGGGAAGCGTTTGGAAGGTAAGTAGGATATGTGGGTATGTATAGGAGAATCAGACTTGATATTTGTAAACAGGCTTTGCCTTTGGCTACAAATGGAAAATGGGTTGGGAGGAAATGAGACAAGGATGAAAACAGGGAGGCCTGTTAAGAGAGATGAGATCCAGAGGTGATGGTGGCTTAGAGACTGGCTGGTGGTCCTTTCTCAGGCTATATTTTGGACATAAAGTAGTTGCCTTTGTTGAGATGTTGGAGGTAGAGGGAGAGGAAGGAGAGAGACTAAGATTCCGGGCCTAAGCCAGAGGAAGGGGTAGTGTGAGCTGGGAGGAGTGTGCCTAGCTCATGTGTCCTTCCTCCCCCAGATCCGGGGCTCACGGGCACGAGCCCTGCCAGACAGGGCACTGGTGAACTGTCAGTACAGTTCTGCCACCTTCAGCACAGGTGAGCGCAAGCGGCGGCCACATGGGGACCGGAAGTCCTGCGAGATGGGCCTACAGCTGCGTCAGACCTTCGAGGCAGCCATCCTTACACAGCTGCATCCACGCTCCCAGATTGATATTTATGTGCAGGTGAGCGGGCAGCAGCCCTCAAGCCAGGGAGGGGATGGAGGCTGTGAGAGGGGGAAGGTGGTCAGCAGCCTAATGGACTGATGCCATTGTGTGGGGGGGTTCCCTGCAGGTGCTGCAGGCAGATGGTGGGACCTACGCGGCTTGTGTGAATGCAGCCACGCTGGCAGTTATGGACGCTGGGATCCCCATGCGGGACTTTGTGTGTGCCTGCTCAGCTGGCTTTGTGGACGGCACAGCCCTGGCAGACCTCAGCCACGTGGAGGAAGCAGCTGGTGGCCCCCAGCTGGCCCTGGCCCTGCTGCCGGCCTCAGGCCAGATTGCACTGCTTGAGATGGATGCCAGGCTGCATGAGGACCACCTGGAGCAGGTGTTAGAGGCTGCTGCCCGGGCCGCCCGTGATGTGCACACCCTGCTGGACCGTGTGGTCCGGCAGCATGTCCATGAGGCCTCCATCTTGCTGGGGGACTGAGCACCCAGCCCCCCATGCCCAGAATAAAATCCACACAGTCCACTGTACTTGGATCTCCTCACAACACTTCTGTGCCTTCAGAGCCTGGCTCCTGGGGGTGACTAGGGACCCTCCCATACACATGAACTACACACCTTTTGCAGCCTCAGGATTCAGACCCTGAAGAAGGTGGAAGAGGTGTGTCCCTGGGCGGAGAGAGCAGCTTGTGCCAGGAGGGGTTCAAGGCAGCTGAGCAGTGAAGAGCAGCCTGGTGGAATGAGCCAGGCCATCAGACTGTGGAGCCTTTTATCCTCCCCTCAGCACATCCAGGACCCTTAGCATAAGGGCTGAAGGAGGACTCGGCTGGTTGTGGGTACCCACCATGAAAATGTGGGGGCCATATCCCACATTTTCTGGATTATGGCTTGGATTTAATGGCCCCTTTGATACCAAGCAATGGGCTCACTCTGCTCACCGCGATCTTAGCTGAGAAAGGAAGTTTAATTAGATTAGCTGGCAAATCGGAACATGGGTGACTAATGTGTCAAAAACCAATCTTCAAGGATTACAGAATCTTGAGGCAGTTATATAGAGAAAACGGGCAGTGAGGACGGGGTCCAGGGATGTCGGTCACCAGGCATCGCATTGTTCCATTCTTCTGTCAGCTGTGATGGCTACCTTGTAGGTCTGTTTCCCACCTGTGGTCAGCCTGTTCCTGGAGAGAAACTCATAGAACAAAGTTTTAATTTATCAAGGTATCAGGGACTACACACATAAGCAGAGGCCATAAATCCGTACACCACATGAATTTTTTAGAGTATGTGCAGAGCAGTGAGTAGTCACAGAGGAGGGGCTGGGGTCATTTAGCATAACAAGATGAGCTCACTTATGCTCACTTACACCTTTCCCCCTAGGAGAGCCCCTTGGGCCTGTCCTGCTACTTACCTTGGTCTCCAAAACTACAACAGACACATGTTCTCATCTGGAGTCTTTTCTCCCCAGCTCTGACCCTTCCTCAGTGAACACAGACACTCCCCCCTGCCCCACTACTGCACTTTCCTCTTCAGCCGGCTCCCTCTTCCTCTACCTCGGGCCCTCATACCTGCCTGAGCCCTGATCACCAGCCCCTGCAGCCTGCACCCAGGAGCTGCTTCTCCCTTAATATCCCAGGCACCTCCACCTGGACAGGAGTGCTTCCCACTTCTTACTCTACATGCCCCTGCTCCTTTGAAACCCGTTTTGGCCCGAAGTACCACCCACCTTCCTCCCTGTGGTCATCGGATCCCGATGACCTCGGTGCTTTTTTGGTGATGGACATCCATAGGAATGAGTTGGCGTACCCTTTGGCCTCTCAGTTCACAGAAGACTCCTTACCTCCCACCCACCCCACGGCACTCAGACCTGTCACTGCCAGCAGCAGCACCTTCAGAATCTCCTGCGGGCGTCCATGCTCTGGTCGCCGCTTCCGGTTTTTCACCCACCTGTCCTATTCATCGCCCTTCTCGGATTTTCCTGTGACCCTTCGAGCTGGAACTTTCTTGCTGCCCCCTACCAGCCCGGGCCGCGGCCCGTCGTCTTCACTGCTCTCCTCCGGCACCGTACACTGCCAGCCCAAGCCTCCCGGAGACCGCCCTCGGCGGGCTGGAAGCCCGAGCCCCCTCCCTTCCTGCGGGCTCTGTTCCGCGCATGCGCAGCGGGAGTAACCGGGGAGGGGCGGGGACAACGAGGACACATACGCATGCGCAGCGGCGCGAGGGCCGCCGGGACCGGAAGTGCGGCGGGCGCGGAGCCCCGAGTCTGACAGAAGCTGTGCGCCGGGCCGGGGCCGTAGCTGGGGGCGGGAGCGCGGTCCCGGAGCCGCCCCGCCCCGCCATGGGCCTCCTGTCGGACCCGGTGCGCCGGCGCGCGCTCGCCCGCCTCGTGCTGCGCCTCAACGCGCCGCTCTGGTGAGGGTGGGACCCGGGGAGGCAGGGGCCCGAGGGCGGGGGCTGGAGCTGCCGGCGCCCCTCGGGCTGCTCGCGCCCGGCGCTCCCGTCCGCCGGCGTCACTCGGGGCATCAGGCCCGGCCTCAGCTTTCTCGTCCGCCAGCCCGGGTGCGGGGACTCCGGGCCCAGCCCCCTCAGACACGCCCCCTCGACCCCCGGTGCAGAGGGTGAGGCCGCCGCCGGCGTGCGGACGCGCTAACGCCCCGGCGGCCGCTTCGTCCCCTCTCCCCGCAGCGTGCTGAGCTACGTGGCGGGCATCGCCTGGTTCCTGGCGCTGGCCTTCCCGCCGCTGACCCAGCGCACGTACATGTCGGAGAACGCCATGGGCTCCACCATGGTGGAGGAGCAGTTTGCGGGCGGAGACCGTGCGCGGGGCTTTGCCCGGGACTTCGCCGCCCACCGCAGGAAGTCGGGGTGAGCGGTGGAGCGGTGGGGATGGAGGAAGCCGCGGCGCGCGAGGCCGGGGAGCTCTGCCCAGACGCTGTTTGTGTCCCCAGGGCTCTGCCCGTGGCCTGGCTGGAGAGGACGATGCGGTCAGTGGGGCTGGAGGTCTACACGCAGAGTTTCTCCCGGAAACTGCCCTTTCCAGATGAGACCCACGAGCGCTACGTATTGTGGGGGAGGGGTGTGCCTGGGACACAAAGCACCTTGAGGGGGTGGCTGGAGGCCAGGGAGCTCAGCGGGGGAGTGGCCTGGGTCCAGGGAAATCCCTGGTGGGCATTCCAGGGCCAAAAAGGCAGGGGCTTCAGCCTGGGGGGGGCGTCGAGCTGAGGCTTCCCCACCAATACTGCGCGCAGATGGTGTCGGGCACCAACGTGTACGGTATCCTGCGAGCCCCTCGCGCCGCCAGCACCGAGTCCCTGGTGCTCACCGTACCCTGTGGCCCGGACTCCACCAACAGCCAGGCTGTGGGGCTGCTGCTGGCGCTCGCTGCCCACTTCCGGGGTGAGGCTCAGGGGCTGCTGCTGGCAGGGGAGGGTTTGGCTATTGCCCCAGGCCCTGCCGACACTGCTTCTGGCCTCCAGGGCAGATTTACTGGGCCAAAGACATCATCTTCCTGGTGACGGAACACGACCTTCTGGGCACTGAGGCTTGGCTTGAAGCTTACCACGACGTCAATGTCACTGGTGGGTGCCCTGCCCTGCCCTGGCCCCTCTCTCGGGGCCACTGTCCTCACCAGACCCCGTGGGCAGCTCATTCGCCTGCTCCCACAGGCATGCAGTCATCCCCTCTGCAGGGCCGGGCTGGGGCCATCCAGGCAGCGGTGGCCCTGGAGCTCAGCAGTGATGTGGTCACTAGTCTCGATGTGGCCGTGGAGGGGCTCAACGGGCAGCTGCCCAACCTCGACCTGCTCAACCTCTTCCAGACCTTCTGCCAGAAAGGGGGGCTGCTGTGCACATTGCAGGGCAAGGTAGGGCCGCCTGCCTGGGGGGGTGCAGGGTCAGTGTGTTGGGGTTATCTGACCCTTTCCCCAAACCCTCTAAGCTGCAGGCCCAGGACTGGACATCGATAGACGGGCCACTGCAGGGTCTGCAGACACTGCTGCTCATGGTCCTGCAGCAGGCCTCTGGCCGCCCCCATGGCCCCCATGGCCTCTTCCTGCGCTACCGCGTGGAGGCCCTAACCCTACGTGGCATCAATAGCTTCCGCCAGTATAAGTATGACCTGGTGGCAGTGGGCAAGTAAGCGACTTCTGGTCCCCCCTTTTCTTGCTTGGGGTGGAGTGGGGGTGCCTGGGGGGTCTGACGGGTCGTAATTCTGCCCCACGCCCTGCAGGGCTCTGGAGGGCGTGTTCCGCAAGCTCAACCACCTTCTGGAGCGCCTGCACCAGTCCTTCTTCTTCTACCTGCTACCCGCGCTCTCCCGCTTCGTCTCCATCGGCCTCTACATGCCTGCTGCTGGCTTTTTGCTCCTGGTCCTTGGTCTCAAGATATCCTCTGCCCACTGCTGTCCACTTGTGGCCAGCCTCAAGTCCCCTCCACTCTAGGCTAGGGAGAGCCCTCCATCCTCAGGGTGGGGAGTGGGGGTGAGCCCTGGGTCCCCTACCGGGCATATCCTATCACACCTCTCGTCAAGGTCCTTGACTAGGCCATGCTCTGGAACTGTGGATGCAGCTGCATGAGGCCGGAGTGGGCCCTGAGGAGGCTGGGGGTGCCTCTGGACCTAGTCCTCTCCCACCCCAGGCACAGGTGATGATGCCCACCTCCTGCTGTTGGGGTGGGCTTCTAGGGCCTGGGTGGTGGTTACTGCTGCCACTCAGTCTCAACTGACAGAGTGGTGCAGCGGATCCTTGGGGCTCCCCTGGCCCCAGGGACCATCTCCAAGTGCCTGTGTGCCCTGCAGGGCATAGGGCTGGCCTCGCTTGTGGCGCCCTTGCTGATCTCACAGGCCATGGGCCTGGCCCTCTATGTCCTGCCAGTGCTGGGCCAACATGTGGCCACCCAGCACTTCCCTGTGGCTGAGGCTGAGGCTGTGGTGCTGACACTGCTGGCCATCTATGCAGCTGGCCTGGCCCTCCCACACAACACTCACTGGTGAGGAGCTGGGCTGGGTGGGTGCGGACAGGGGCCACCCTGGACATGCGAGCAGATGCCTCTGAGCCCCTTGCCTTGCAGGGTGGTGAGCACTCAGGCCTCGGACAGGGGCTGGATGGCACTGAAGCTGGTAGCCCTGATCTACCTGGCACTACAGTTGGCCTGCATCACCCTCACCAACTTCTCACTGGGCTTCCTGCTGGCCGCCACCATGGTGCCGGCTGCTGCGCTCACCAAGCCCTCTGGGCCCCGGTATGTTCTGGTCAGCCCAACCACAGAACCCACCATGATGTGCCCCTCACTCCCAGTGCCTGTGCCCTCACCTCAGAGCCCACACTGACCCTGGTTTTCCACCCAGGCCACTTTATGGCACCCTGCTGGTGCTGACAAGTCCGGCAGCCACACTCCTAGGCAGCCTGTTCCTGTGGCGAGAGCTGCAGGAGGCACCGCTGTCACTGGCCGAGGGCTGGCAGCTCTTTCTGGCGGCACTGGCACAGGGCGTGCTAGAGCACCACACCTATGGTGCCCTGCTCTTTCCGCTGCTGGCCCTGGGCCTCTACCCCTGCTGGCTGCTCTTCTGGAATGTGCTCTTCTGGAAGTAACGTCCGCCTGCCCTGTGGCATGAAGATTAGGAAGGGAACTCCCCAAACACCGCCACATTCTCTCCTTCCTGGAAAATAAACAGGTGTTTTGTTTCAGTTGCCCTTTGGGGTCTTGGCCCCCTGTCTGCTGTCTGTGTGGGGCTCCAGGGTCTGTGGGTGAGAAACTCTGCCTGCAGGGCTTGGCATACCACATGCCTCCTTTCTAGAGGGCACTGCCCCAGTCCACTTACTAGATGGCATCCCTGCCAGCTGGGGTACTGGTGGCAAGAGTGAGGGCCCCAGCTGCATCAGCCTCAGGAGGAGAGCCTTGGTCGGACACTGGTACCAGCTGGCCCCAGAGATTAGGATCTGAAAGTGACAAGTGCAGACCCTGCCCCTGCCCCAAGTGCATGTTCCCAGCCCTGGAGGTCTCTGCATGTCACAGTCCAGTGCTGTGGAAAGCACGGTGCTGCGTAAGAGGAAATACCATGGGCAGGGCTTGGGGTCCCCATAGGAGCTGAGGCACCCAGAGACTGCACAACACCATCTTTAGTGCTGGGGATAAGAGGACAAAGCTGGAGCCCTGCAGAGGAGGCCCAGGCAAGGCAAGAACCTTAGTGTGTGCTTGGGATGGAACAGGGAGGAGTACCCACCCCAACCTCCTTGGAGCTGAACCAGCCCAGGCCAAGTGCCCACAAGGTGCAGGGCTGAGGCAGAGCCCACCCGGCAGCACCCAGGAGCTGACAGGACACAGGGACACAGCCCCAAGGGGGAGGGCACTGAAGGGCTGGCACAGAGAGAAGCTGGTGATTGTCCCAAGATCCCTGAAAGGAAGTAGGACATCCGGAGTCCATTCTGGAGAAAAGAAAAAAAGCAAAGTGTGGCCCTCCGGTGATGCCAGGGCCACATCAGGCCCAAGAGGCCTCTCCTCCCAGGAGGGCCAAGGTGCTCCCGCCAGTACCCCACAGGGCAGTGAGAAAAGTACAGCCTCGTACAGGCCTCAGTGTTAGAAGGGAGGCGGAGTTGCACCGCCTGTAGGATCAACTCAAAGGACCAGTGTCCCTTCAGTACCGTGTCCTGAAGGGTGTGGCCTGGGAAGTCCTGAGGAGGAAGCTCTGGGCCCCACTCCTGCCACCAAAGCCTGTCTCTATGGCAGGACTTGCATTCCCATAGGAGGCTCCCCTTGACACCTGGGGCTCCATAGTGAGGGGATCAGCTGGTGATCCCCCCAGGCCCAGCACCTGGAGGCGTTCTCTTCAGGGCCTCTCTCCAGAGAAGTCACCGCTGGTCTCCTGTTGAGGGGGCATGTGCGTTCTATGTCCAGCATTGTTGGGGATGGGGGTGGGGCTCGGGTGCTTGGAGACCCCACTGTGACTAGCAGCCTGTCTTTGACCCACTTGTTCCCAAGCTCTGGCTGGAACCTCTAGTCACTTTCTATGTTGAATGAACTGTCCAGCTTCTGAGGCTTTGGAGAGACTTGCAGCCCCCAGGAGCACCTCCCAGGTTGGCTTCTCTTGAGTCTCTCCCCTGGATCAGTCAGGCACATTTGTCTGTGGGCTTCCTGTCTTCCATCAAAAAGCAAATTCACCTGTTATTTTATTCTCAAAGCAAGTTTATTCAGGAATAGCCAAAAGAATTGCAATTCAGGGTGTACACACTATGGCAAACCATAGGCAAACCTGGAAAACAAAGGAGGGGAGCTGCTTTTCTAGAGAAAAAGGGGGAGAGGGAGGGGCTGTTCTAAAGGAAAGTCCATTGGGGGAGAGGAACAGTTCAGGGTGGAAATGGCTTCTCATTGGCTGAGCTGTGGCATTTCTCATTGGCTGAGCTGCAGATTTTCTCATTGGCTGAGCTGTGGCGTTTCCCATTGGCTGACCTGTGGAGGCTTCTCATTGGCTGAGCTATGGCGTTTCTCATTGGCTGAGCTGTGGTGTTTCTCATTGGCTGGGCTGTGGTGTTTCTCATTGGCTGAGCTGTGGAGGCTTCTCATTGGCTGAGCTATGGCGTTTCTCATTGGCTGAGCTGTGGCGTTTCTCATTGGCTGAGCTGTGGAGGCTTCTCATTGGCTGAGCTGTGGTGTTTCTCATTGGCT
>NC_060282.1:829161-909777 GCF_021613505.1 Equus quagga | reverse complement strand
GCTGTGGTGTTTCTCATTGGCTGGGCTGTGGTGTTTCTCATTGGCTGGGCTGTGGTGTTTCTCATTGGCTGAGCTGTGGTGTTTCTCATTGGCTGAGCTGTGGTGTTTCTCATTGGCTGGGCTGTTGCCGGTTGGCAGAGAAATCTTCCTTCAGTAGCAAAGTACTGGTACTTCCTGTTGAGATGCAAGCATCTGTCTCTTCCTGTTTGGAGTATTGATGATGGGTGATGGGGTGAGAGCTCCCCCTACAGGCCTTCCCAACTCCAATTTCGTTGAGGTTTCCTTTACTGATTTCCACATTTATCCCTTTTGATCAAGATCTTTCTCTGAAAGCATCTCTGATCAACAGTCAGGGTCTCTGCACGTAGTGGTCTTGTCCCTCGGTGCCAGGAAGGACCTTTCCTGGTTGTCATGTCCCACATTGGAGGGAAAGTGCATGGTGGTTGGAAACCACTTAGGCCACATTTGAGTAACAAGGAAGGTTAAGAGGAAGAACTCTCAGGCATTTCCCATCTAAAGTCTGTATTCTCCAATATAGTAGGCATTGGAGATCATTTCAAACTGTTAACATGACCTTATTGGACTCGTCATTTGTACAGAGGTTGAACAGGCAATAGGTACAGAACTTCACAACAAGTAGACAGAGTAAGATTAAGAGCAATGCAAAAGCCCAGTTTGCAGATGGTTCTAAACCAGGAGCCCAGACCTGAAGGTACCAGCTGGACAAATCAAAAGACAGTGGCTTGTTAGGTGGAACTGGTTGTAGCCACTGTGCCTGCTCTCTGATCTTATGTAATTGGGTTTCTACTTCTCCAGAGGCGTTTATCCATGTGCCCCAGGAGGCATTCCCCACAGCACAGACATGTCCTTGCTCAGCAAATAGATAATCAAGGGCTACACAATTATCCAAGACTACCTTGGCAAATGAGTTCAGTGATGGTTGCTGAGCTGAAACTGCTTTGGCTGTGGAGTCGGCCAATTCTTCTAGAGTCAGGGAGACTCCTGATCATTTGTTCGTTGGCACTCACTCTGATCCACGGGAAGAAAGTTCTTCCCATGGAGGAAAACCCAGAGTTGTGTACGCCTCCTGGAAGTTCTCATTTAGGGCGACTATGGAGATTCAATGGGAGAGACCAATGAGAGGTCTCTGGTTATGCAGAGAGAACAGGACAGTGACTATGGCAAGGGCACACTGTCCTTGTATTCTCCAGCTGTCAAGGCACTGAGTTGTCGAAGCATAAAGGCCATTACTGAAACCTCCACAGAAGAAGACATAACCAGGGGATATGCATAAGGACCCGCTAAGTGATAGCATCTATAGACTCATTCATCAGCATAGAGGCGTTAGCATTACATGACCTAGGCTCAGATACTGTGTTGTTACGTACCAAGAGGTTGCCTAAATACACGGGTATCTAAAAATTTACAGATGGCCTGGGTTACATGGGTGCCCTCAAAGAATTTTTCATACAAATATTCAAAAGATCTTGTTTTCCCCTTCCCAGGCTGGGTTAAATTAAAGCAAGGGACAAGTTTAGGCATGCCTAGCACCCTAAGTCAGTAAAATGGGCCAGCAGATCACTTTAGACAAATAATACCATCTAGAGCCCTAGTGAAATTACTTATAGGGTGAACTAATGGATCATTACCATATTGGACAGAGACTTCTGATGGCACATCAGCAATCAGAGAGGTTTCTCCCTTTCTAAAGGGATTGGGAAATGCAAACAAGGGCATTGTCCTTCTAGGAAAGAGAGGGAGAAAATAAAGGAAGAAACAGCAGTGGGAAGAGGGTGTGCAGCCCTGGTCTGGTCGTCTTGGGAAAGCTCTCTGCCTCAGATGTCAGCTGCTTCTCTTCCTAGTCAGTTTGATTTGAGGTCTGCAGTGTTTGTTCGGAAACGAGTGTCAAGTGGAGCCTTCTTTAGCTGTGAGATGTGCACCCAAGGCTCAAGTCCCTGAAGTTTGGCTGCTATATGGGTAATGAGGAGGGCCTGGTATAGCACTTTCCAAGGAGATTTCAAGGGCACTAAAATTGGAAATGTCAGTTTGGAGTGTCATAGCCAGACATTTAAGAAAATTTTAGGATGCAGTCCAGCTTACAGGTAAAGACAATTAATAGGACTAGAAAGTAATGTCTACAAAGATGTGAGCATATCTCCACAATAACCCCCATTTTAAAAAATAAAGAAAATCATAGTAAAACTAATTTGTTTGTATTAAACTTGACCTGATTATTTATATAAATGCAGCAAAAACTGTGATTGACTGTATAAGCTCTATAAGATTGCTTTGCTGAAAGCTTGTAAGCAAAGTACTAGGCCAATTTTTCAAGTATTTCGTTAAAGCTGTCTGGTCGTATCTGAGTCTGTGTACATCTTTCTTGAATATAACATTCTAGTCAAAGCCTTGGTAATGTAGCCAATATTTTCAATTGTTTCCCCTTACAAGGAGAACAGACCTTCACTGAACCCATGCAAATACATATATTGTCATGAAAAGAACACTTAAGAGTTTCCAAATTCTGAAGAGATCAGGTAGAGAGAAAAAGATGAAATGTTTCAACCCTTGTTGCAAAGATACAGTTTACCAAATTGTTGTAAGTTATAGGGAGCTTAAAGGAGAGGAGAAAAAGGGGTCCTTTACGTCTGGAAAACAAAATATTAAATCAATCAGTCTTTCACTTGAGTTTCAGAAACTCCCACCCAGTTCAGTGTTATGATCTGAAAGTTATCAAAATCTGTATTCCAAATTGTTAAAGGCTTTCCCTGAATCTCTTTGCAAATGAAACATAATGGTAAAAGCATCAGAGTAAAACAGTAACTGCCTGTAGCTGACAAAAGACCTTTTTTAAAAAAAGGAGATGGATAAACGCAACTGACAAAGAAGTTTGGGTATTTCTGTGATTTACATTTTAGATAGTAACTAGAATTATGGGTAATAACGTTATATTAGGACATATCATAGGTTTAGGAATTTTATATAATTTCTAGAACACTTTTTAGTAACAGTCATACATAAAATATAACCTAAAAAGGATTGTTATCACTTATTTGACCATGCTTCTCATGTAATTTGACATACCGAATAAGCCTAATTAGTGTAATCTCTCTTTTTATAAGGGGAGGGAATAATTCTTTTGAGAGATCCCAGGTGCCCTCTGGAAAATCCCAAAGTTACATCCTGGTAGAAAAAAAAAAGTCTCATTTAGAATTTTAATATTTTGGGAAGCTTGTCAAAAGTATCAAAAAGTTTGGGGGGTTTGGGGCTGGCCCCGTGGCCGAGTGGTTAAGTTCGCGCACTCCTATGCAGGCGGCCCAGTGTTTCGTTGGTTCGAATCCTGGGCGCGGACATGGCACTGCTCATCAAACCACGCTGAGGCGGCGTCCCACATGCCACAACTAGAAGGACCCACGACGAAGAATATACAACTATGTACCGGGGGCTTTGGGGAGAAAAAGGAAAAAGAATAAAATCTTAAAAAAAAAAAAAAGTTTGAGGGGTCAGGCCAGCCCGGTGGCGCAGCAGTTAAGTTCGCACGTTCCACTTCTTGGCGGCCCAGGGTTCGCCGGTTTGGATCCCAGGTGCGGACATGGCACCGCTTGGCAAAAGCCATGCTGTGGTAAGCGTCCCACGTGTAAAGTAGAGAAAGATGGGCACAGATGTAGCTCAGGGCTGGTCTTCCTCAGCAAAAAGAGGAGGATTGGCAGTAGTTAGCTCAGGGCTAATCTTCCTCAAAAAAAAAAAAAAAGTTTGGGTGCTTGACCAAATAGGATCACAGATCATTATGAAATAATACTTAAGTATCTATTTGATCAAAGTAACAATAACAAGTTTCAAGGGTGAAGAGAAAAGCATACATAGTTGTAAGCAAAACTTAACTCTTTAAATAGAAAGAAGGCTCAGTGGTCTTGAGTAATTAAAGACCTGATAGAAACAACACAGGAACTTATTTTGATAAAACACAAAATCTCTGTTTTCTAGGCATATTGCTTAAAGGTAAAGATGCTTTTGCAATCTGTTATCAAGAGCAGACCAATAGCTCAAGGAACCTTGTTAACAGAAAAGAAAGCCAAATTTTAATTTTGCATCAGCTTATTTGATATTAAAATTTATTCATTTCAATGTTAGCCAGTCATGACTGCTCATAAAATTCTATTCCTAAGACTCCTTCCCATAAACCTTCTAAACTTTCTTTTCACATTCAGATTTTGTCCTATTTTTTCTTCTTTCCCTTTCTGAAACAACCAGCCTCTCTTTAAAACGAGCTCTAGATTGCCCTCTTAGCCCTGTTCTTGATGCATCCCATTGGTTTTGGTATATTGTGTTTTTGTTTTCATTCACCTCAAGGTGATTTCTAAGTTTCCCTGTGACTACTTCTTTGACTCATTGGTTATTTAGGAGTATGTTATTTAATTTTTACATATTTGTAAATTTATCAACGTTCCTTCTGTTATTGATTTCTAATTTTGTTCTATGGTGGTCAGAAAACATATTTTGTGTGATTTTACTACTTCAAAAATTATTGTGACTTGTTTTGTTGCCTAACATATGATCTACCCTAAGAACGGTCCACGTGCACTTGGGGAGAATATGTGCTCTTCCATTGTTGCTTAGAGTGTCCATTGACGTCTGTTGGATCCAGGTGGCTTAGAGTGTTGTCCAAATCTTCTCTTTCCTTGTTGATCTTCTGTCTAGTTGTTCTGTCCTTTACTGAGAGTGCAGTACTGAAGTCTCCAACTATTACTGAATTGTCTATTGCTCCCTTCAATTCTGTCAGTTTTGGCTTCATGTATTTTGGGGTTCTGTTAAGTAAGTATATCTTTATAATTCTTATGTCTTCTTGATGGATTGATCTTTTTTCATTATAAAATGTCATTCTTTGACTCTAGTATCAATTTTTGTCTTAAAGTCTATATTGTCTGCTATTAGTATAGCCACTCCAACTCTCTTTGGGTTACTGTTGGTATGGTACATCTTTCCCCAAATTTTTACTTTCTACCTATTTATGTCTGTGAATCTAAATTGTATTTCTTATAGACACTATACAGCAGGATCATGAATTTTTTTTTACCCTTTATGTCAATCTCTGCCCTTTAATTGGAGATTTTAATCCATTTACATTTAATGTAATTGATGATATGGTACAATTTATTTCTGCTCTTTTGTTATTTGCCTTCTGTATGTCTTATGTCTTTGTTGTTGTTCCTCAGTTTCTTCACTATTGCTTTCTTTTGTATTAGATAGATATTTTCTAGTGTACTATTTTAATTAGTTTGTTATCTCTTTGACTATATTTTTTAAGTTATCTTCTTAGTGATTGCCCTTGGGATTACAATTAACATATTAATTGATAACGACCTGATTTGGATTAACATTAAATTAATTTCAATAGTATTAAAAGATGTTGCTCCTGTATAGCTCTGTTCCCTCTTTTTTATGCTGTTATTGTCACAAATTCCATCTTCATACATTCTGTGCCTATCCACATATATTTATAGTTATTGCTTTATGCAGGTGTTTTTAAATTAGATAGGAAAAAAAGTTACTAACAAAAATGATTTAGGGGGCCAGCCCGGTGGCACAGTGGTTAAGTGCGCACATTCCGCTTCGGTGGCCTGGGGTTCACCAGTTCAGATCCCAGGTGTGGACATGGCACCGCTCAGAAGGCCATGCTGTGGTAGGCATCCCACATATAAAGTAGAGGAAGATGGGCATGGATGTTAGCTCAGGGCCAGCCTTCCTCAGCAAAAAGAGGAGGATTGGCAGAAGATGTTAGCTCAGGGCTAATCTTCCTCAAAAGAAACAAAAAATTTCTGTTTATTTTTATATCTACCTATGTGGTTGCCTTTACAGATGCTTTTGTTTCTTCATGTGGATTTGAGTTATTGTCTAATGTTCTTTCATTTCAACCTGAGGACTTTATTTAGTATTTCTTAGAAGGCAGGGTGCTCGTGATAAACTCTCAGTTTATTTATCTGGGAATGTCTTAATTTCTCCTTTTTTCTTTTTCTGGTGAGGAGGATTGGCCCTGAGCTAACATCTGTTGCCGATCTTCCTCTTTTTGCTTGAGGAAAACGACATTACTGGGCTGGCCCCCTCTTTTGTTTTGGAGGGATGGTTTTGCCAGATGTGGAATCCTTGTTTGGCAGGTTTATTCTTTCAGCACTTGGAATATGTCATCCCACTGCCTTCTGGCCTCCATGATTTCTGATGTGAAATCTGTCAATTTTATTGAGGATCACTTGTATGCGATAAGTCACTTCTCTCTTGCTGCTTTCAAAATTCTTTTTCTTTGGCTTTCAACAATTTATAATGTGTGTAGGTGTTGTTAACACAAATAATCCATAACCAATCGATAAATCAAAATTAGGGTGAGTTTATTGTGAGCCAGATCTGAGGACCATATAGCTCAGGAGAGTCCTTTCACAAAGGAATGGAGCGCTCCAAAGAAGTGGGGGTGTACAGAGTGGTTATATACCATCAGAGAGCATGCATCACATATGATGGGAGTGTCCCTTTGTCCCTTTTATAACAGTCATGAGATCGCCTAGCTGGGCACAGCGATTCACACAGCAATTGATGGACACAGCAGGTAGCAGGTCTGTGGTCTCGAGCGGGGTGGTCACGGCAGGTTGGCAATCAATCCCCAGCCTGGGGAGAGATGCTCATCCTTAAGGAAATGCTGATGGAGGGGAAGTTACATCTTTCTTTACCTTTAAGGGCATTGTTGTTGTCTTTGGGACATAGTAAATACTTAAAGCAGATATACAATGCATGCTCAATGGCCACATCAGGCCCTTTTGGAAAAACAAGGTCAGGTCAAATTAGTTTTACACCAAATGACTTCCTCATATACTCCAATATATCCTATCACTTGCCATTTATTTGTCAGTGTGGATCTCTTTTAGTTTATCCTACTTGGAATTCATTGAGCTTCCTGGATGTGTAGAGTCATGTTTTTCATCAAACTTGGGAAGTTTTCAGCCATTATTTCTTCAAATGTTCTTTCTTCCCCTTTCTCTCTATTCTCTACTCCTGAGAATTAGTTATAGGTTGATATGCTTAATGGTGTCCCAGAGGTCTCTAAGGCTCTGTTAATTTTTCTTCATTTTTCTTTCTTTCTCTTCCTCAGACTAGATAATCTCAGTTGACCTAACTTCGAGTTTGCTAATTCTTTCTTCTACCTACTCGAATCTGCAGTAAATTTTTCATTTCCATTATTGTACATTTCAACTCCAGAATTTCTACTTGATTTCTTTTTATAATTTCTGTCTTTTTATTGACATTTTCTGTTCGATGAGCCATTACTCTCATACTTTCCTTTATTTCTTTAGACATAGTTTCCTTTAGCTGTTTGAACATATTTAAGGAGCTGATTTAAAGAGTGCCTGCTAAATCCAGTATCTAGACTTGCCCAGAGATAGTTTCTATTTACTGGTTCTTTTTTCCCTATTTATAGGACAGAACTTCTTGTTTCTTTTCATGTCTCATAATTTGTTTTGTTGAAAACTAGACATTTAAATAATGTAATGTGGCAATTCTGGAAACCGGATTCCAGGTTTTGTTGTTGCTGCTTCTGGTAGTTATATTCCTGTAATGACTTTTGTGAACTAATTCTGTCATCTATACTATTGGTCATGTGTAGCCTCTCAAGTCTCTACTTGGTTAGTTTAGTGGTCAGCTAATGGTTGAACAGAGATTTCCTTAAATGCCTGAAGCCAGTAAGTCTCTCAGTCTTTCCCAAGTGGCTCTGTGTGCTTGTTGGGGCATGCCTTCTGCACTCAGCCAGGCAGTTCACAACTCTGCCTTAGGCTTCACTTCCCTGTGCACAGAGGCTCAAGGTCAGCCAGAGGCGACCACTTAGGGCTTTTTCAGGTCTTTCATGAGTATGTGCACAGTGCTACTTATGTTTATGACCTTCTCTATTCCAGAAATAGAGTAGTGCCCCCTTATCTCTGGGGGGATACGTTTCAAGACCCCCATGAATGCCTGAAACCATAGATAGTACTGAACTCTATACAGACTATATTTTTTCCTATACAGGCATGCACTGCATAATGACATTTCCGTCAATGATGGACCACATATACAATGGTGGTCCCTTAAGATTAGTACCATATAGCCCAGGTGCATAGTAGAGTATATCATCTAGGTTTGTGTAACTACAGTCTATGATGTTCGCACAGTGATGAAATCCCTAATGACACATTTCTCAGAATGTATCACCATCATTAAGTGACACATGACTAAACATACATACGTAAGATAAAGTGTAATTATAAATTAGGCATGGTGAGAAATTAACAACAATAACTAATAACAAAATAGAACAATTATAACAATATACTGTAATAAAAGTTACTGTAGATCTTAGCACCCTCAGCATATGATTTATTTTTCTTTCCTTATAAAGTCAAGAACTTTCACCTTCTCACTTAAAGGAAGCACTTCAAGACATCTCTTTGGCAGGGCCAGCCCCATGGCCAAGTTCGCATGCTCTGGTGCGGTGGCCCACGGTTTCGCTGGTTCAGATCTTGGGTGCAGACATGACACCACTCATCAGGCCATGTTGAGGCGGTGTCCCACATGCCACAACTAGAAGGACCTGCAACTAAGATACACAACTATGTACAGGGGGGATTTGGGGAGATAAAGCGGGAAAAAAAACAACAACAAAGATTGGCAACAGTAGTTAGCTCAGGTGCCAATCTTGAAAAAAAAAACAAAAAGGACATCTCTTTGGCATATCCGAATTTGCAGCATCACTACTCTTATACTTTGGGACCATTATTAAGTTAAACAAGGGTTACTTGAACACAAGCACCCCAATACCTTGACAGTCCATCTGATAACCCAGCTGGCTACTAAGTGACTAACTAGTGGGTAGCGTATAGAGCATGGATATGCTGGACAAAGGGATGATCCATGTCCCAGGCAGGACAGAGTGTGGCAGTGAGAGATTTCCCCATGCTACTCAGAACCATGTGGAATTTAAAACTTATGAATTGCTTATTTCTGGAATTTTCTGTATAATATTTTCAGACAGCGGTTGGCTGCAGTAACTGAAACCGCAGAAAATGAAACTACAGATAAAGAGCGACCACTGTATATAGAGTTTTTCAATGCCCCTGTGGGCATTACATTCCTCAGCTCTTCCTTTTAAGTGTTTAGTCTGTTATTTCTCCCAGGTGTTATCCATTGTGTCAGGCAGCTTCCAAATAGCAACACTTGCCTATAATTGCCTTCAACAAACAGCCTCAGGAGGTAGGCTATTGGCCCTGGGCAAGCTGAGTCAGCTTTGTAAGTGGGATCTTCCAGGGAGCCATCAGACAGGTTAAATAATGACAGTTCTTTGCAATGAGGGTGTTCTGCTCCCTCCAGTACCAGGAATGTGGGCTGTTCTTTCCAAGACTACCACTGAGCTGGACAGCAGCAGTTGGACCAGAAAAAGTTAAAACACCACAAAGCTCACTGTTCTTACCAAGATCCAGTTGTTTTTCTTTCTTTCTTTCTTTCTTTTTTTAAAGATTCTATTTTTTTCCTTTTTCTCCCCAAAGCCCTCCGGTACATAGTTGTAATTATTTTTTTTCAGTTGTGCATGTGGAACGCCACCTCAACGTGGCCTAATAAGCGGTGCCATGTCCGCACCCAGGATCCGAACCGCAAAACCCTGGGCCACCGAAGCGGAGCACGCGAACTTAACCACTCGGCCACGGGGCCGGCCCCCCGGTTGTTTTTCTTAAATAAACACTCCTAGGAGCGCTGAAAGCCTTTGATTAATTTCCAGAGTTCTAAAAAAGTTGACTTCGACAATTTTTGTTTTCTTTTCCTTGCTTTTATGGATGGGGCAAATTTTTCGAGAGCCTTATTCCTCCATTCTCACCAACAGTACTGGTTTCTTGAGGGACCTTGGCTGCCATGCTCGTGGCTCCTGCATCTAACCGTTTCTGGGCATAGTATGTGACTAATAAATCCTTGTCAGATGGATGAGGGAGAGCACAGTGTGAACAGCCTGGAGAGGAGACACCCTAGCCATGCGTGTGGGCCCGGGCAGGGGTGGAGGTCTGCAGCCCCGAGGCCCCAGCCTTCCCGCACCGCCCTTCCTCTCCTGGAGCCCGGGCGGCTGTGGCCGAGGCGGAGCGCGGGGAGCCGCAGGAGGGCAGGGGCTGGCCGCGAGACCCCCACCGCATCCGGCTGGGCGGCCCGGCCTCGCCGCCCCTTCTCTCTGGGGGTCTGTCCGCTACGGCAACCCGAGGGGCAGGATGCGCTGTGACACCGCGCCAGGTCTGGAAATACCGCTGGGCGAAAGCGCACGATGGCCTCGAAGATGCAGTAAATTCCGGACTGGGGACGACCGGGCGTCTGGGGAACGTTGCCTCCAAGCCCCGGAGACCGGCGGTCGGGCCGGAGAAACTGGGGTAGTTGAGCGTTGCCATCGCAACAGGGAGACGCGACCAAGTCCCTCCGGTTTCCATGACAACCGGTGGAGCGCGAGGAGACCGCGCCCCGGCCCCGCCCCGCGGGCCCCGGCCCCGCCCCGCCCCGCGCGCCCCGGCCCCGCCCCGTGCGCCCCAGCTCTCGCGAAGTTTGAGCTCCCGTGGCGCCGCAGGGGCCGACGGGAGCGGCGCCCGCTGAAGAGGGCCAAGATGGCAGCGACGGCGGCCTCGCTTCGCCGGGCGGTGCTGGGCCCGGGGGGCGCGGGGCTGCCTGGGGCGCGGGCCCGGGGGCTGCTGTGCGGCGCGCGGCCCGGGCAGCTCCCTCTGCGGACGCCTCAGGTGAGCGCTGGTCCGGACCCTGGCCGCCGGGCGGCCCCGCAGCCCCGTGAAGGTCACGGCGGGGAGGCTCCTGGCGCGGGCCAGGTGGCAGGGGAGCAGCCTCGGTCCCCCGGCGCCCCCGCCCGGCCGGACCCCCGCTGCCTGCCGACCTCGGGCGCCTGGGAGCAGGGCCCGGCGCCCACTCCTCTGAGCTGCAGGCGCGCCAGGTGCCGGGCGTGGGGGCGGCGGGGGGCTCGCTGCCGGGTCGCGGCTTGGGGCTTCCCCGGGCGCGCCCAGGCCCGCTCCCGCCCCACCTTCCAGACCGGGCCCGCGTTCTGGAGTGACCTCAGCCTGACCTCGGCTAGCTGCTTGTGACCTTGGCCTGCCCCAGCACTCTTGCTCACTTCGGCCTGCTCCCCGGCCCAGGACCCAAGAACACGTCTCACACCCTTCCTCAGGGCCGAATCACGGTCGGGGGTCAGCAGCCGGGAGGAGTGGGGCGGGCAGGGGCGCAGCGTGTGCTGTTGGCAGCCGCAGGAGGTGGCCAGTGCTGGGTGAATGAGTGGGAGAGTTAGGCGCCGAGGTCAGATCCCCAGGTAGGGCTGGGCAGTGTTCTGGCAGGCGCTGAGCGGGGCTCTTGCAGGCAGTGTCCTTGTCGTCGAAGTCCGGTCTGTCCCGGGGCCGGAAAGTGATGCTGTCAGCGCTGGGCATGCTGGCGGCAGGGGGTGCAGGGCTGGCTGTGGCTCTGCATTCTGCCGTGAGTGCCAGTGACCTGGAGCTGCACCCCCCCAGCTATCCGTGGTCTCACCGTGGCCTCCTCTCATCCCTGGATCACACCAGGTGTGCTGCTGGCTGGCTGGGGGAGTTTCTGGGTGGACTGGGTGGGGTGGAGTCCTTGGCATCTCTAACTCTTTCCCTCTCTTTAGCATCCGGAGAGGTTTCCAAGTATATAAGCAGGTGTGCTCCTCCTGCCACAGCATGGACTACGTGGCTTACCGCCACCTGGTCGGTGTGTGCTACACAGAGGATGAAGCTAAAGCGCTGGCCGAGGAGGTGCGGGGCCTGGGAATGCAGAGTACCCAGGGATTGGGGTTCACACTGTGGTGGACAGCAAGATTGTGATGGGGCTCTTGGTGGCAGGTGGAGGTTCAGGACGGCCCCAATGAGGATGGGGAGATGTTCATGCGGCCAGGGAAGCTGTCTGACTACTTCCCAAAACCATACCCCAACCCTGAGGCTGCTCGAGCAGCGAACAATGGAGCACTGCCCCCTGACCTCAGCTACATCATCCGAGCTAGGTACATGGGCTGCCTGCAAGGGAGTGTGGGGAGGGGGAGGAAGATCAGCCTCCTGCCAGGGGCTGAGGAGGCATGGATCTGGTTCCAGGCACGGTGGTGAAGACTATGTCTTCTCCCTGCTCACCGGCTACTGTGAGCCACCCACTGGGGTGTCGCTGCGAGAAGGCCTTTACTTCAACCCCTACTTTCCTGGCCAAGCCATTGGTATGGCTCCTCCGATCTACAACGAGGTCTTGGAGTTTGATGATGGTGAGAGGCCCCCACCCTGGGGATGGGCAAGCTGGGTTCTATTTTTCTGCCTGCCAGGGATGCTTCCCTTGTGTTCTCATGCCCAGGAGGTCCTGCCCCCTCCTAAGCTGGGGTACCGTCTGTGCATATCTGAGGAGGCTCATGTGCAGCCTTCACAGCCCCGTCCAGCTCAGACTCCTGTCTGTGTACTTGGCTTGGGGGGGGGGGGGGGGGGGTGTCAGTCCCATTCCTTTTGAAGCCTTGGGTAGGAGCCCACCTCTGCTCCATGGAAGGGGATGCTCTGTGGGACACCCCAGGTTGGGCAGGGGTCTCCAAGGGCAGCCCTTACCACTTGTCCTTGGCCTAGGCACCCCAGCTACCATGTCCCAGGTAGCCAAGGATGTGTGTACCTTCCTACGCTGGGCGTCTGAGCCAGAGCACGACCATCGCAAACGCATGGGGCTCAAGGTGAAAGGGTTGGGCAGGGGGCATGGGAGAGGAGCTGGGAGCTGGGCGGGGATCCTTTCTGCCTCTCTCCTCTGAGCCTGCCTCATCCCTAGATGTTGATGATGATGGGCTTGCTGTTGCCCCTGGTCTATGCCATGAAGCGGCATAAGTGGTCAGTCCTGAAGAGCCGGAAGCTGGCATATCGACCGCCCAAGTGACCCTGCCCGATGTCTGCTTGTCCCCCTGCCTGAATGGGTCCTCAAGCCAAGGGGCTGTCCTGGGCCTGTTCAGGCCTCAGCTGGCCTTCTCAGCCAAGTCCCTCTTCCTCTGGGACAAGAGGGGAGGGCGCAGGAGGCTGGGCTCTAGGTCCAGATCCTTCAGCCCCCATTGTGGAAATAAATTAAGTTTCTCAACACTCACATTTGAGGTATCGTGTGATGGGAGTACAGGTTTGCAAGGGACTCTGGGACTAAGGCTCTTGCCCTCAGAGCTCCCAGGGTTATCCATGTCGTATGGCCAACATAGCCCTGCACTGACTGGTGGCTGGGATTCCAGTCAGTACTGGATGTGGGACAGGAAGCAGAGAACTAGCTGTTAGAGAAGGTGACAGCATTCATCGAGGGGGGGAGTACCCAGTCATGGAAGTGAAAAGGGCCTGGCCTGGCTGGTCCAGGGGCCAAAGGACCTGCTGGAGAAACCAACCAAGTGTCAGTTTATTGAACCACCTGGCCTTCATCCTGAGAGCAGCAAGGAGCTCTTGGCAGCATTTCAACACTGGCCTAAAGTAGGAGCTGCAGGAGATGTTTGTGAGGCTGGGTGGTGGCTGGGAGAGAAGGGAGACCACTCCCAGCAGTATGGAGAAGAAGAGATAAGGCAGAGACCACCTAGAATGTGCTCCTGGTCTCTTGCCTGGACAGCTGGAGGTGCTGTCCACTGATAAGGGTCACACTGGAGGGAGGCAGAGTGGAGAGGTGTCGGGGTGTTTGTCATGGGATGGCATCTCCTAGCAATCTACAGGGCAGCTCGAGGTGAGTCCAAGCCAGCCAGCTAGGCAGTGGCTAGGTTCACACAGCAATACACAGTGAGGGTAGGACAGTCAGTGGCAGGAGGGCCAGGGAGGTGTTGTCTTACTAGTAGCACAGGGTTCTGGCTTGTGAGCATTTCCTGTCCCCAGGAAGGGAATATAAGGGATATTCTGATTGGAGCAGCCCAGGGGAGTAGTGGCCAGATCTAGGGAGGGTGTGTGCCTCAGGAGCTCCGGGTGGACAATAGGAGGCATGGCCAGCTGGGTGGGGGAATCACAGAGGGCCCCAGCCCAGTGGTCAGCAGCCGGGCTCTACAAGCCCTTGGGGTCTGGGAAGAGATCTTGGTGCCATGCTCCTAGGACTCCTGAGACTTGGGGTCCAAGTACATTCTTCAGCAGTCACCTGGGCCTGGCTGGGAAGCCCTGCCTGCTGATGAGGGCCAGGCCCCATCTCTGCCAAGTTTCATCCAAGTGCAGCTATGCCCTGCTCTCCATCCTCCCAGCAGCCCAGTCTGCACAAAGGCACAGTGAAGGGGCACTCTGGCTGGCTCAGAAGTGTCTTTAATGACTCTGGTGGCCCCTCCCCCAACCCTGGCTCTGTCCCCAGAGAGCAGTCAGCAGAGGTCCCCTGAGAGGTTCAGGAGGGGGTCCAGGGACCTTGGGCTTGGAAGGAACGGGCCATCCTCTCTCTTTGTGACCTGGTGGCAGGGGGGAGACGAGTGTCCATTCAGCTTGTTCGCTGCCCTGTCCCTATCCCCTCCCCTGGCTCTGCCTCTGGTACCTTTGGTGGCTGCTGGGTGGAGGCTGAGGGAAGGGGGTCCCAAGTGCAAGGCCTCTGGGTGCTACACATCTCACAGCCAGGTCTGCTTGGGGCATTGATGAAGGTGCAGGAAGGGCAGGACCAGCCAGGCTAGGGAGGTGGAGAGACAGTTGCTGCTTACCCTTTCCTTCCAACACCCACAGCTGCCCAGGCTCACCCTGCCCAGTCCCTTGCGCACCTGAAGGGGGCTGGGGAGGCTGGAGCTGGCTGGCTGAGGGGCTCGAGGCAGCCCCAGTGACTGAGGAAACAAGCGGCCTAGTTCCCCATCCACCTTCTGGGGGCACTGAGTGCTGCGACCTGCAGTAGATAAGGTGGGGCTCAGGGCCATGTCAGACTGCACCCCACCTTCCTCACCCTACCCCAATCAAGAACTGACCTGGGGCTTCTCGAGGGGCTGAGAGCAGGTAAAGGAAAGCAGGGTCCCCGTCCCGCTGGATGCCATAGGAAGCAAGGCTGCACTCGGGCACACACAGACACCGCCCAATGACCCAGCGCTGCACAGCGGGCGGGAAGCCAAACTCCGAGAACACCTGGGGCCAGAGTGTCAGAGCCAGACAGTGTCACTCGGGGCTCACTAGCCTCCGGCAGGCCTCCCAGACCCCGTGCTCACCTGCTCCTGGAGGGCCGCGATGGTGCAGTGGGGGTGTACCTGCAGCGAGACGTGAGCAGAGGATGCAGCGTCTTCAACTGTGACCTGTAGCCTGGCAGAGTGTAGGTCAGGGAAAGGATGAGGGACCTGGGACGGTTGAGAGGGCAGGGTGAAGAAGTCGTCCCAGGCCTCACCTGATGGGGCCAGGAGGGAAGCAGGCCTCCTGGAGTTGGACCCTAAGGGCCACATGATGCTGGGCCAGGATGGCTGCTGTCTGGGCCGCCCCCTTCTTATCCCCACCTTCGATGGCCCGGGCCAGGCGCCCCACCAGCTCTTCTGTAGGGACAGAGAGAGAGCCATCACAGCCAGGCACAGGCTGCTTCACCCAACCCCCTCCGGTCACCTGCCTTTACCTTTCTCCATCAAGTCTCCAGGGCTCCAGGGCAGATCCACCTTGGGTTTGGGGACCTTGGCTGTGGGCACTTCAGGGGGACTGGGTGGAGGGGGACTGGGTAGAGAAACAGGGCACGTTTCTGGGCCCAGGGCTGGGGGCAGGCTGTCACTGCCTAGGAGGGAAGATGGGGGTGGGCTGGTGGTCTCCCGAGATTCAGCCCCTCAGCCTAGTACTCACCCAGGCCTCCACTTTCTGACCTCAGCTTTCCAGGACCTTTACCTCTTCCCCCCTCATCTCAACCCATGCCAGGGTCCTGCCTTGGCCACACTTCAGGCCAGGCCTTTCCCCCCAGCCTTGGCCCTTGCAAACCTCTTAGAGGTCCCTGCTGACTCCTCTCAGCTGGAGCTGCACATGGCTTGTCCTTGGGCTCTGGATCCTTCTGGACCCTTTTCTGATCCAGGCCCACCTGTACCCCTCCTCCAGAGGCTGGGCCACTTCTCTTGGCGTCCACAGGTCCTCTCAGCCAGCCAGGGATGCTCCCTTGGCCTCAGAGCAGAATCAACGCAGGTCCTCAGAAGGAGCCTGCCCCTTCCTGCTCACTGGGAGCCCTGTAGTCAGGGTGGCTTCCTCTTGGTGCCCTCAGGGACCTCCAGCCCCTCTCCTGTCTCTACCATCAACCAGAACACCTCGGGCTGCTCCCATTCAAAACAAACCTTGGGCCACTGCCTGCCCTGACTGTCCTTACAGAGCTGGGTGCACTGCTGTCTCCCCTTCTTACCTCCCACTTGAGGCCCAGTCCACCTGGTGCTGATGCAGTTCCTGTGACGGCCTCAGGCCCTTGGCAATTTGAGCTGCCTGCCCACTGAAATAAGCAGGGCTCCCAAGCACCCAGCATCAGGCCCGGCCCAGCCTTGGGTAAGCTCCAAAGAACACATGTGAACACTCTCACCTCAGAGTTTTGGTACCTGCTGCCCCCTGGTCACATGGCTAGCACCAGGATCTTCAAATTTCACTTCTGTCACCTTCATGAGGCCTTTCCTGCCACCCTATTTTAAAGTGCAAACCCCTCCCTTCCAGCACTCCTATCTTCTCCACCATCTGACAAAAGTTTATTTTATATGTCTGCCTCCTCTCTAAAAACACAAGCTCCAAGAGGGCAGTGATTTGAGGTTTCAAGTATGCTAAATCTCCAAGGCCTAAAGGAGTGCTTAGAGCAAGTGCGGAATACACACCTGGTGAATAGACGAATGAGTTAAAAAAGCCTTCCTGCCTGTGCAAATGCTTTATCGTCTGGCCTGCCTTAGATCACACTGTATGGTTTTCTTCCTGCCCCTCTGGCAGCTCTTCTGGTGCATCCGTGGGCTCCTTCCTTCCCTCAGGCACTGTCTGTGTGCGCTGTCCGACTGGTGCACTGTCTGCCTGGGGCACTGTCTGTGTGCGCTGTCCACCTGGTGTGCTATCTGCCTGGCGCACTGTCCACCTGGTGCACTGCCTGCCTGCCTGTGGGGCCCTCTTCTCTTCTTGTTTCTCTTGCTTCCTGGTGACCTTGGTTGACCTTTTATACCTCCAATCTTTACCTCTCCAGAGCCCCAGCTCCAGCCGAGATCCATCTATCCCCCTCCCCCTAGATGTGTAAGAACTTGGCCACCTCCATGCCCTCCAAACATGCTATCTGGGAGCCCCACAGTTATCTGGTCCCTCCATCTTTCTCTCTCAACCACTAACTCTTCCACTTAAACAGCCATGAAATCCAGCCAATTCCATCTCCTAAGCACCTCTGGAAACCTTTCCAGCTCTATACGCACCACCCACATGAATGCAGGTCTCAGTCTTAAGTAGCTCAAATCTGAGCCTGGCCCTCTCTCACTGAATACCTTCCCATTGCTTTTAATATAGTTTGTCTTCTCACCCGGGTCCTGAGAGCCTGCTTGCTCTGCCCCTCCAAACTTGTCTGATACTCCAGCTCTTCATCTATATTCCTCTTCTTCACTTTCTCCTTGAGAGCCTTCCCAGAACCCCAGCAGTGAGTAAGGTGGACCCCAGCTTTCCCCACTACTTCCCCCATCCAGGCCTGGGGGGCCGGGTCTACTCCTGCTCTTTCCCAGAGCTAACACAGTCCCTAGCCAACCAAATGAATCTTCGCCCCAGGGCACTGACCATTCTGTCCCTCCACGGTGGCACCTCGGACCAGGGCTGCCCACCGCTGAGCTTCCTGAGGATTGGGGAAGTGCAGGCTGAGGGTCCCAGGCCCTCCAGGTGGAGGCTGCAGCTCATGCTGGCTGGGGCCTCGGACGGTGTAGGAGACTGACTCCAAGGGCCACTCCAAATTGACCTGAGGATGGGGAGAGTCCAGGCTCAGTGTCCCCCCCTCAAGCACATACTGCATGACGCTCAAAGGAATATGAGGTAGCATTTATAGACCACTTACACTGTCCTAAGCCCTTCGTTAGTATTATCTTAAGAAACCCTCACAGTAGTCCTGTAAAGGCAGGTACCTGCATTATCCCCATTTTACAGACAAGAGAACGGAAGCAAGGAAAAGTCAACTGCGCAAGGGCACGCAGCTGGCAAGCAGAGGGGCCTGGACTTGGGCTCCGCGCCCCGCCCTGGCCGCCCGGTCGCGCGACCCCGCGGCTCCCACTCACCGCCCCGGGCCCCGCGCCCAGCAGCTCCAGCCGGAAGCGCCCGGGCCGCTCGGGGTCCGCGCTCAGCTGCAGCCTCCGCAGCTGCGCCTCGGTGTCCGGCCCCGCGCCCAGCGGCCTCACCGCGGCGTGTACGGCAAGGAGCACCACGGCCGAGCCCGGGTCCGGGTCCGCTGCGCCGCCCGCCGGAGGCGCCATCTCCGGTCCGGCCCCGTCCCGCCCTCCGAGTCCGCTTCCGTGGGCTCCGGCGCTGAGCGCTTCCGCCGGCCAGAAACCCGGGCCGCGAGCCTGGGGTTCCGGGCGCAGCCAGAGCGTCGGAGCCCAGGAAGGGGCCCAGTCTGACCCTCCTGCTTTGCCCTTCGTGGACACGGCCCGAGGGTCTCCGGACACGGGCGGGAGAGGCTGGGCCTGAAGGCCTGTTTGCCAGGGCAAGGTGTCAGGGACGGAAGCACTGGCCACTACTGGAAGGTGGGCGCGGCCCTTTCGCCCTACAGGCTCGGGCAGGCGCAGACTGCAGCCCTGCGCTTCGTGTCTACTCCAGCGCCCGGCGGGAGGGGGACGCCGCTCAAAGGCCCCTACCGGCCCGCCCCCGGCAGCCCGCTGGGCTGCCCAGTTCCGCCCACACAGTGCGGGTCGGCCAGCGTCCTCCCAAACCAGGCGGCCACCAGGGGCGGGGCAAGCGAAGGGCCGTGACCAATGACCGCCAGGGAGGGGGGAGGGTTCGCACGCGAGAAGAGTGATGGACATGGGCCCCAGCCAGTAGGAATGGAAGACAGGACTGAGTGGCGGGTAGTGTCGCCAATGGTTATCGAGCTCTCGATCCCGGCGGCTGGAGCGGGCCATTCCGAGGCGAGGGGCCGGGCCTTACAGACGCTTGTTGTTGTCCGGCCGGAGGAGGCAGAGGTCGGTCGGTCGCTCGCTCGCCACGGCGGTCTGTGACAGTCGGCGGGCAGGTCTGTCGCGATAGTCGGGCGCCGTGCAGGGGCGAGACTATGTCGCGGTCGCGGCCCGGGTGGGCCGGCAGGGCCGGGAGTAACGGGCCGTCGCCGCGGAGCTTCTTTTTCCGGAGACAGCGCGGCCCGAGCGGAGGCCGCGGCGCCGCCCTCCGGTCCTGAGGAGCCCGCGCTCCCGTAGCCCGCCCCGCCTTCTCACCCGCGCCAACGCGTACCGACTGGCCCGGCCCGGCCCGGCTGAGCGCAGCAAGCAGGTAGGTTGCGCCTGCGCCGGCGCCGCCCGGGGCCTCGAACTACAGCCCCCAGCAGGCCGCGCGGCGAGTGCGCGTCCGGGCGCACGGCCCCGGGCGCGTAGTGCGGACGGGCCCTCCGGGGGTCGGCCCCGGGTGTGTGGCGCCGACAGGCCCTTCAGGGGTTGGGGCTTCCTCTGCGCCCGGGGTCCGCTTGTGGAGGAGGGGGGAGGAGCCTCTGCGTTCCCTCTCTCCCTCGCCGGAAGGCATCCTGCAGAACAGGGAAGAGCGCGGCGTCCAGGCGACCGCAGGGGCGCTGGTTCCTGAGCGGGTCTGGGTTCTCACCCTGGCTGCGGAGCCCGGCCGGACGGGCACGGCAGGAGTCCTGTTCCTTTGCGGGCTCACAGTGAGCCCCATGGTGGGTGGGCTTCTCTGTCGAGATGGGAGTGTTGAGGGAGAGACTAAGCCAGCAGCCTCAGGGTGAGCAGCAGCCCCAGTGGGCCTCCAGCCGGGCCCCAGAACTCCTATGAGGTGCAGGGGGCGTGGCTGAGCTGGGGCCTGGACCTGCCACTCTCGGGTAACAGGATCTCATCGCCTCTCCTGCCAGTGCCGAGGGCTTGGAGAGGGCTTGGGAGCAGGCTGTGGGAGGGACCCAGCTTGTTTACAGCGGCTCCGCTTACTTGGGAGGAGGGCTGAAGGTGGAGCCCCAGGGCCCAGATACCCATGGACTGGCCTCCCACCCTCAGGTAGCACTAGCTCCTCGGAGCACAGGGCCCCCTTCGCAAGGACATGAAGCTGTTGGAGAACTCAAGCTTTGAGGCCATCAACTCGCAGCTGACCGTGGAGACTGGAGATGCCCACATCATCGGCAGGTGAGGCCAGGGCTCTAGGGGCTGGTGTCTCAGAGGTCACTCTGCCCTGGCCCCGAGTTGGACCTGAGGGGTGGCATGTTCCATGGTCCCGCCTGCATCCCATAGGATTGAGAGCTACTCATGTAAGATGGCAGGAGACGACAAGCACATGTTCAAGCAGTTCTGCCAGGAGGGCCAGCCACACGTGCTGGAGGCACTGTCCCCACCCCAGACCTCGGGCCTCAGCCCCAGCAGGTGAGCCAGGGCAGGGCCTGCCCATCTGGGGCTGTGGAGTGCAGGGCGGTGCTAGACTGACACTTGTCTCTGTGCAGGCTGAGCAAGAGCCAAGGTGGCGAGGACGAGAGCCCCCTCAGCGACAAGTGCAGCCGCAAGACCCTCTTCTACCTGATCGCCACACTCAATGAGTCCTTCCGGCCCGACTATGACTTCAGCACCGCCCGAAGCCACGAGTTCAGCCGGGAGCCCAGCCTCAGCTGGGTGAGGCTCCGGTGGGGGACAGGACCTGCAGCCCTACAGCTGTTTGCATTGTCTTCCCCCACTTTGGGTGGCCCCTGGGCTCTGTCTGGTTCATGCCTGTTCATGCCCAACTGTGACCATCCTAGGTGGTGAACGCCGTTAACTGCAGTCTGTTTTCGGCCGTGCGAGAGGACTTCAAGGCTCTGAAGCCACAACTGTGGAACGCAGTGGATGAGGAGATCTGCCTAGCCGAATGTGACATTTACAGGTGGGCTGGCATCCCTGCATGTGGGCCCTGAGTATGTGCAGCACTCGGGGCCTCACACCACCCCTCACTCCACACTCCCCAGCTACAACCCAGACTTGGACTCAGACCCCTTTGGGGAGGATGGCAGCCTCTGGTCCTTCAACTACTTCTTCTACAACAAGCGGCTTAAGCGGATTGTCTTCTTCAGCTGCCGCTCCATCAGGTTGGTGCCTGTTTCTCTTCCACCCAGTTCCCTGTTTGGCCCACGTACCGTTTCCCCAGCAGTGCCCCCCTGACTTTGTCCTCCCTGGGGCCAGCAGCAGGCCAGGGGTAGGCAGTCCTAAGACCAGTCCCCCTCACCCCCTCCCAGTGGATCCACCTACACTCCCTCGGAGGCCGGGAATGAGCTGGACATGGAGCTGGGAGAGGAGGAAGAGGAAGAGGAAGACAGCGGAGGTGGAGGCAGTGAGGGCGGACCTGAGGAGACCAGTGCCATGGAGGAGGACAGGTGTGTGATGGTTTTGTGGCCTGATTCCCTGGAGCCTGGGGTGGGCAGAGCAGGGTGAGGCACCCTCTCCCTGCTCTCCTGGGTGTTGGTTCCTCAGGGCTCACCATGTGCTGCTCTCTGCCAGGGTCCCAGTGATCTGTATGTGAGGAGAAGAAGCAGAGGCCCCAGCTTCACCCAGCTTCAACTAGTGCCTGGACCTGCCCACCTGAGGGGCCCCAGGGCCTCCCCACCTGCTGGGAGACCCTAGTGCTGCCGCAGCTCCAGCGCAGCCCAAGGCCACGCCCACCTAGCCCTTTGGCTCCAGCCTATCGCCGGCCACTCGCCCCCACAGGCTCCTGCTACCCGCGCTGTGGTTGGACTGGACAGCACGGCACAGGGCCTGGTGGGAAAACCCACTGCCCTGCCCAAACGAACTGACACAGGCAGGGACAGCTGGACCACAGAGTTTATTTTTGTATTTTGTACTGGGTCAGCCCTGGGCCTGCACACTCCAGCCCAAAGGGCCTGAGACCCAGCAAGCTGGCCCCAGCGGTCATCCGCCCTGGGCTTGGGCTGGCCCCTGGCGCCCACCTGTACCCTCTCCCCCCTCGCCCTTTGGGCAGCGTGCACTGAGTGTCACTTTGCTGCAGCTCGTTTGTTTCCAATAAAAGTTTCTGTGACTTAGTGTGGACCTGGGTTCCCTGCGGCGTGGGGGGTGGGGCCTGCGTCGAGGGCGGGGCCTTCGGCGTCCGGTATCCAAGCAACGGTCGCAGGGGCTGTTGAGCTGCCTGGACCTGCGGCTGCTGAAAGAGACATGGATGTGTTCGGTGCAAGCAACCGCTATGCAGGAGAAGGCGACAACCCGATTCTGGACCAGGACCTGGATGATCCTGACGGCTATGAAGAACCGGACCCGGGGCTGCTTGAGGAAAAAAATGGTGAGGTGGCCTGGCCTTGCCCCCCAGATAGCCCACCTGAAAGCAGGCCTTACTCAGGCGCGGGTTCTGTCCGCCAAGAACGCAACGCTCCCCAGGCTGTCCCCTACCCTGCAGGGCCCTGCAGAGGGCTCCTGGCTGCCAACAACCCCAAAGGTTAGGTGCCCAAGGCCACACAGTGACGGCGCTTCCACCACCGGCCCACAGAGTCGTTCTCAGAGGCGCTTCCGCGGCTTTTTACCAACCCCTTGCGGTGGCAAAACCTGACCCTGCGAGCCCGTGCCCGCCAGTTGTGGCTACTCCTACGTACAGGCCTCCATGACGTCGTGGAAAAGGTGTGGCTCACCTTGGCATCTGCCTTGAGACCTCTCTCCTGGTTCGGCTTTTCTCCTAGGGGTCCCCAGCACGACCCCGGCGGAAACCTCTCTGCTCCCCTGGGTGGGTGCACTGCCTGCCCCCACTCCCCCTATGTTGATTACAGGCCTGTACGTCCCATCCCGCAGGAAAAGAGAGCCGAGCTGAGTGTGGCGCGCTTGACGCACGGGCTGGAGCCGCTGCGCCGCCTGGAGGTGGCAGCTGGGCTGTGCTCAGTGGCTCAGGACCCGGTGGGCAGACGCTTCGTGGCACTGGATCGCGCAGGCTGGCTGCACCTGCATAGAGAGGACGGCTGGGCCCGCGAGAAGCTACTGGCCCCCGTCGCGCTCACAGGGCTGGTGGCAGTGCTGGGCCCACTGGGCACCGTGGGCCGCTTTGTGGGCTGGGGCCCCGCGGGGCTGGCCATACTCAGGCCGGACCTCAGCTTGCTGTGGCTGAGCCAGCCAGGAGGGTTGCACAGGGCACCAGGCCGCGAACCCATCTGCTGTCTGCCGGTGCCGGACCTGGGCCTGCTGCTAGTGGCGGAGGCAGGCGACAGCCTGGCGCTCTGGAAGTTTCGTTCAGGAGGTCGCCGCCTGGTGCAGCACAGGTCACCTCTGCAGCTACCGCCAAGCCCCATGGGTGCCCTTACGCGTCTAGCTCTGGGGCCCCTGCCTCCCGACGACGTCTTGTCCTGCTTTGCGGCCTGCGGCTCCGCCGTGCTCACCTTCAATCTGCATACCTGGGCTCTCATAGATGTGCAACGGGATCTGCACAAAACGTGAGGGGGGGGGGGGCAGGGACATGGGGAACATGAGGCGAGTCCGCGAGGGAACGCCAGTTATGGCAGGGACGCAGGCACGCACACGAGGCGGTGCTGAGTCCGCCCGGCCTTCCTCTCCCCACCAGCACCATCTCCGACCTGGCGTACTGTGCAGCGGCAGAGGTTATGGTGACGGCTTCCTGGGACAGCACTGTGAAGGTGTGGGAGTCTGACTGGCAGATCCGGATGGTGTTTGTGGGCCACACAGGTGCGCTCTTGGGGCCCATTCTTTCTCCACCCTGTGTGCAGCCTCCGAGGTCCAGAATTTCCACCGGCTCTAGCCATGGTTCTCTGCACTGGCTGCAACCCGGGCTGCTGGCTCCCCTTCCTTCAGTCCCTGGTGCGCCCAAGTGACCTGCGCCCCTCCCGCAGGCCCGGTGACAGCTATAGCCGTGCTCCCGAACACGTTCCTGGTGCTGTCGGCCTCGCAGGACCGGACGCTGCGCACGTGGGACCTGCAGGCTGCGGCACAGGTGGGCGAGGTAGCGCTGTGTTGCTGGGTCCAGGACATGCGGTTCCGGCGCGTGAACCGTCTGCTGGCGCCCGCCGGCCCCAGCTGGCCGGTGCTCTCCTTGCGCGAGAGCAGCTTGGAGCTGTGGCGCCTGCGCGAACTCTACTCACCCTTGGCGCAGCTGTCTGCGCCGGTGCTCCACCTGCAGGTGGCGCCGCCGCTACCGGCGCCTCCGCACCCGCCGCTGCCCGCGCGCCTCGTGTGCGCGTGCGCCGACGGCTCGGTCTACCTGGTGTCAGTCGCGACCGGGCGCACCGTGAGCGCTCTGCTGCTCGAGCCCAACGACTGCGCGGCCGCCGTGGCCTACTGCTTGCCGCGGGAACAGCTGTGGCTGCTGACCCGCGCCGGACACTTGGTGTGCGCCAACGCGGCGCGCTGCCCCATGCGCGTGCTGCACCGCGTGTGCCCTCCACCGCCCCCGGCGCGCAGGCCCTGCTGCCTGCACCTCTACAGCCACCTCATAGACCCCAGTAGTGCATTTGCCATATGGGAGATCGTGCGCCAGCGCGGGGGCGAGCTGTGCCGAAGCGACATGGCCTGGGCCTGGAAGGACAAGAACCGGTGAGTGCCAGAGCCATCAAGGGCCAGGTGTGGCGACAGGGCCCTCGCCAACAGGCTATTGTTGCTCGTAGGTACCTGCCCGTGGTGGGGTACACGGATGGCACGCTGTCGGTGCTCGAGTGGCGCTCGTCAAACCCTGTCTTCCATACGGAGGCACACAACCCCAGCCCGGTCACTGCCATTGCGTCCACCTGGAACAGCGTTGTGTCCTCGGGTCAGTACCTCTCCTCCCCCATAGCTGGCCTGGGAAGCCCTTCCCTCCCCAAAGGCCCAGCCCTGGCTCTCGCCCCGCAGGCGGAGACTTGACAGTGAAGGTGTGGCGGGTCTTCCCGTATGCTGAGGAGAGCCTGAGCCTGCTGCGCAGCTTCTCCTGCTGCCACCCAGCCGTGGTGCTCTGTGCACTTGGGCAGCGCATCACTGTGGGCTTTGAGGACCCGGACAGCGCCACCTATGGTTTGGTGCAGTTTGGCCTGGGCAACAGCCCACGCTATGATCACCGGCCCCAGGATGACCCCATGGACCACATCACCGGTGAGGGGGCAGGGCAAAGGTGAAGCCTAGGCCACCATATGGCTCTGGTGCCTGATGCTGAGCCCCGGCCCCCAGGCCTGTGCTGCTGCCCCACACTCAAGCTGTATGCCTGCTCCAGCCTGGACTGCACCATTCGCATCTGGACAGCAGAGAACCGCCTGCTGCGGTGGGCTGTGGCCGGGAGGGCGGGAGGGGCTGGGAGTCTGGTGGGCTGGGAGCCTGGGCTCTCCTACCTCTGCCCCCACCAGAACTCATTGGCTGGAAAGGGGAGAGAGGGCCTTGCACCTGCTGCTGCCTCAGTTTTCTACTCTGTGGAGCAGGGCTGGACTCTTGCCCTGGACACCCCTCCAGGCTCCTGCAGCTGAATGGCGCCCCACAGGCCTTGACCTTCTGTAGCAACAGTGGGGACCTGGTGCTGGCGCTGGGCTCCCGCCTCTGCCTGGTATCCCACATGCTCTACCTGCCCACATCCTACCTGGTTAAGGTGTGCAGTGAGCACAGGGTGGGCAGGGTGGGGCTGCTGAGGGCAGACGAGCCCCCTAGGCCAGGGCTATAAGCTCCTTTCTCCTGCTCAGAAGCTGTGCCGGAAGGCCCCTGATGTGGTAGATGACTCCCCACTGCCGCTGACAGGCCAGGAGTCGCTGACTTCAGCCCAGCTGCAGCAGCTCGCCAACCTGCATAGGGCGGCCAGTGTTAGGTCTGCTAGCAGGCCCACTGAGCTGTCCTGGAGGCCCCTACCCAGCTCTCCTGCGTCAGGGCCTCATATCCCCTACGTGAGGCTCCAGGGCTCCTGGGCCACCACAAGCCTGTCCCGGCCCTGGCATCCCCACTCCTGGCTGTTTGCTGTGCCCTGCCAGGGGCCTGGCAACCCCCTGGGTCCTTGTCCCAGCCTCTGCCAACCCCACCGGCCATGCTACCCACTGTCCCACCTGTGCTCATCCCTGTCTGCAGCACGGCGTTGTCTTTCATCCATCACCAGACAGCAGCACCTCAGCAGCCAGTGTTGGAGGAGGTGGGGTGGGTCCTGACCCCCTCACCACCCCAGTACCCTACCTTTGTCCTCTGCCCAGGCTCAGGCCCTCCCCTTCAGTTCCTGGGGCAGGCCTGGGATCCCTGTGGTTGTCTGGGCAGCACATGGCAAGACTCAAGGAAGAATGGGCTGACCCCTGACCCCTACCCCAGGACTTGGAAGCTCTAGTTTCCCGGGACCGAGACCTTCGGCAGCTGAGACTGGGGCTGGTGGTCCCAGTGGCCCGGCCCCTACCATCCTGGCAGCAGCGCCAAGAGGCCTTTGATAACTACCTGCGTCTGATTTACGGCCCCGTCCTGCTGGTGAGTGTGGGGCCTCCCCCAGCCCCAGCCCTGACCCCAGACCCTCCCTTCACCCTGGGCCTCTGACACTGCCTCTCTGTCCTTCCACCCCTCCCAGGGCATTCATTCTGAAAGAGAGTCCCAAGAGTGCAGCATCATGACCCTTGCAATGGAGAGAGAGACCTGCGATGTGTGCACCCTGCCCAGAGTTGTCCCCAGTCTTGGGCAGGCTGGGGTCTGCACTGACACCCCAACAGCCTTGCCCCCACAGGGCCTAGGGGCCCTGGGCCGGAGCTTTGCACGCCCTCCCCGAATCACCTTGCCCATACCACCCATCCTCCGGAGGGTGCACAGCATGGCATCCCAGGTGAGGCCTCCCACCCCTCACCCTCACCTTGTGCCCTCTGTCCCTCACACTATGACTCCTCCTCCCATGCCCCAGCTGCTGGCCCGCTCCTCCCTGAGCTGTGAGCTGGGCCTCAGTCTGGACCGGCAACTGCAGTCAGAGCACTTCCACCCGGAGAAGCCTATGGCCTTGGACCCATCCTCCTCCCACCTGCAGAACAGGGTGAGGGGCCAAGGCAGGTGGGGTGCTGCCCACCCAAGGGCAGAGCTGCAGGGACACTGGGGTCCATGCTCAGCTCTGAGCCTCTGTCCTGTCCTCAGATCCCCCTGCTTCAGAAGAGGCGGCCCAGGGAGCTTCTCTCCAACCTTGGGGGCTTCTTTCCTGCCACCATTCAGTCCTACAAGGTGAGACCCCCTTGCTCTCCTTAGAGGCACCTCCCTCAGGGGGCACCCTTCTTGTGCTCCCCATCTTCCTTCTGCTGCAAACCTTTGTGTCCAAATCTGACCTGAGGGCCATGCTCACCTGCAGCCCTCCTCCACCCCACCTGGCCCAGTTTCCATGCTGCTTCTTCTGTGGGCCCTGACTCCTTGCGCCCTGGGAGCCGGCTGCCATGGGGCCAGGGACTCTCAGAGCCAACACTGGGCAAGTCTCGGAGTCTCGGAGGCCTGGGAAGCACAGACTGGGGGGTGGAGGGGTAGGGAGACAGAGCCTCTGCCAGCTGGTTGGGCCTATATTACCCCCTTCAGTGAAAGTGCTGGGGGGGGCAAGTCTCCTGTAGACTTTATCTGGGAGACCAGAGTCCCCTCCTTCAGGGGAGCAAATTCAACGGGAGCTGACCCCTTGCAATCCCACCAGCTCCCCATATTCTCCCACCTCAGATGCCCAGACAGGCCTCGGCCCCTCCCCCACCACCTATCTGGCATTCTTACCTGCTCAGGTGGGTCACTGATCCTTCTAGCTGCTGCAGCGTCTACCCAAGCCCTCGACAGCTCCCTCTCCAAGCTCCTACCCACCACCCCATGCTTCTTATAGACGTCTCTGCTCCAGGGCTGGGGGTTGAGTCCTGTGGAGAGCATGTGGGATGTCAGGGTTCCCCAGAGGCCAGCGTTGCCCAGATTTCTCTCCTGCGTTACCACAGTTGCTGGCTCATGGACTGTCCTTCCACCTGATTTCTAAAGTTTCTCTCTGCCTATCTGTGTGTCGTGGGCAGGGGGTGTGAGCCCAGTTCAGCTCTTGGAGACCTGGCAGGCAGAGCTGGGTTGGTGGCCGGGGTGCTCTGCCAGGGCGGTCTCTGGGATGGGGTGGAATTCAGGTCCTCAGCCTGCCCTGCTGTGCTCCCCCTGCAGTACTTGCCGAGGCCGATCCGCTTCCCTGGCTGCGTGCCCAACTCTGCGGTGCTGCAGCGGATGTGGCTGCCCTGGGAGGTTGGCCGCCTTGGAGCCCTGGCCCAGCTCACCAGCCGCCGCCGCAGACCTAAGGCAAGGGGAGGGGCTCAGGGAGGGCTCTGTGGGAGGGGGCCTGAGTCCCTGCAGGGTGCCAGCGGCCACTCAACACTCTCCCCTCTGCAGCCACGCCCAAGCCTGGACAGCCTGTGGCAGCCATGGGTCATTAGACGACGCCATGCCAAGGAGCACCAGAAGCAGATCCAGTGGTTGGAGGAGGAGGAGGAGGAGGAGGAGGAGCAGCAGGATCTGGATCTGGACTGGGCCTCAGATTCCCTGAGCCCACATGGAGAGCTCTCTGAGTCAGAGGAGCCAGAGGCTCAGGTAGGCACCCTAGGCTGGGCTTCGGGGAGGAGCAGACAGAGAGAGGCAGAGCCTGCAGCTTTCCCCCTACTCCCTAGAGCTCAGAGGACTTGACCCCGAAGCCCACGAGCTCCCAGGACACTGCTGCCGGGACCGAGACCTACTATGGGCATTCGTTCTGGGAAGAGCGCTACGGGCATCTGCCCAGCTTCCTGCATTTTTTTGTCTCCCAGAACTGGTTCAAAAAGCTGTTCCCCATCTTCACCCTGGAGGTTTGGGGGAGTCTCGGAGGCCTGGGAAGCACAGACTGGGGGGTGGAGGGGTAGGGAGACAGGAACCAGGTTGGGGCAGGGCAGGGTTTCAGCATGTGGTCCCCGCAGGCGTACCCTGAGGTGGGCACGGTGGAGGGCCTGGCCTCTCTGTTCACTGACCTGCTGAAAGAGGCCTCCTGGGCGGACCGTGTGTACATCCTGCAGGCACTGCTGAGGCTGCTGCCTGATATGAGCAAAGACCTCTGTAGCCGGCTGCAGGGCATCCTCCTGCGCTTGCTCAACCTGGACCAGCCCCCCAGCTTCGAGGTGCGCCCCTAGTCCCGCCCCGCCAGCCCCACCCAGGGCTTTCAGCACCCATCAGGCTCCCCTCCTTTGCGCTCAGGACAGGACACAGAAGCACTTTGTGATGCTGGCACTGCAGGTGCTCATGGCCTGCTCCATGGAGTCCCACGAGGCGGTGCTGGAACTCATGTCCTTCTTCCTCTACTCACCAGCCTCCTGCCAGTGAGTCCCACTCTCTACCCCACCTTCTTGCCAGCTGGGGGAGGCCGCCAGATAATCCACCCACACCTGTCCCAGGCCTGAGCTCAAGAAGCTGCTGGATGCGCTAGGCCTCCAGGACCCACAGGGCTTCCTGTTTAAGGACATGATGACCTGGGTCCACAGCCAGGACCTCGACTCCAAGGCCACACTGCGCAAATGCTGCTGCCAGAAGCTGGAGGAAATGATCCAGCAGCTACAGGTCTGGGCTGGCAGGGGTGGGGCGGGCCGCCTGCCAGTGGTGCCTCTTGCCTTCTCCCAAGGCTTTCCCCAAGTCCAGCAGGGAGAGCCTGGTGAGGCTGACAGGCTCCTTGCCTCGTTCTAGCTCTGTGCATCATTTGTCCTCCATGATCCCCCTCTCTTGGGATCTTCATGCTCTTCCCAGGGAGGGAGCCTGCAGCGGGGTCTCAGGCTTGGAACCAGAGGCAGCACCACTTGGACCTACTTGTTGGGGGAGGGGCAGCCTCTGCCTTGGGCTGGGGTATGTTCTGGACTTGCCACCTCCTCCACAGATGGAAATCCTGCAGCTGTCTGAGATGCCATCCAAGATCTCTGAGACCTCAGCACTTCCCTCTCCTCCCAAGGAGGGCCTATCACAGATTTCGATGGTCTCTGGGATGCCCATTCACATCTCTGTGACACCCTCTGTTCAATCCCGGATGTCCTCACTGGTGGTCTCGCCTGGGGAGCCAAACTTGGCCACCCCAGAGGGCCAGGCTCAGCAGATGCTCTCACAGCTACGTGTTTGTCCGACGAGACGCAGGATCTCTGAGATACTGCCACACTTCTCCTTGCCTGGGGTCCACTTGCACTCCTTGGCACTGGCCACACTGCCCAATGAGCCACTGCCACTGGAGCAGACACGGTGGTCACAGGTGCACATGCTGGACCTGGAGACAATCGATGCGCTCAACTTCTTCTGCAAGCAGCAGGCACGGCAGCAGAGCTCCCTGCCTGAGACCAAGAGCCTGCGCCCGAGTGCACAGCTGAGCCTGTACCCACAGGTGCCCAACACAGTGGTGCCACAGCCCCAGGATCAGCGGTGAGTGGGCCTCAAGGCTCCAGGCACAGGCTGGGGCCGGGCCTACATGGGGCGGCTGAGAGGCAGGCTGAGCCAAACCCACCTTCTTACCCACCAGGCACTACCCCTTCTTCCGGCTTCAGGAGGGCAAGGTCCAGGGGTCTCCAATGAGACTGAAGGGTGAGTGGGACAGGGGTAGAATTGGAGCTGACCTCTACCCCAGCCCAGGTCCCACTGATATCAACCCCACACCAAGCCCTCACTGTCATGCTGGCCCCCAGGCCAGATGGTTTCCAGGCTCTGGGCAGGCCGCACCCTTGACGGCCCCATCCGGATGCTGAAGCTGCCACTGCCACGGGTGGAACTGCAGCCTTTCCCCCCAGGCTGGCCCAGACCTGCCCGTCCGCTGCCCCCACTGCTCCTGCAGCCCACCCTGCAGCGATACTTTCTGCCAGACAACACGGACCCTGGCAGCTACAGCTGACCTGGTTGGCAGCCTTGCCCAACCCCATCCCTAGCTTCCCCTTCCTTCCAGCATGGAGTCTGGGCGTGGCTCTCCAGCCAGCTGCTTACCCCTGGCCAAGGCCTGGGGCTGGAATAAAGTCCAGAGGCTGTGGTCAGCAAATTGGATGCCACCTCCATCCTTGGGGGCCTCTGGGGTGGGCAGGGAGATCCCGTTGGTATGTCAGGAACCTGCCAATGGCCAGTCACATGTGCAAGGCAGGATCTGGGGGCATGGTGGAGTGTGAGGTGGGACAGGATCTGGGGAGTGGGCACCATGATGGAGCAGCATCCCTGGTGGGGTGGGCCTGTCTACTGGGAGAGGGACCCATGGCGTGGGCACATCCTTGCTCAGGCACTTCATCAGTCAATTACTGGGGTCAAGATGGGAGGCGAGACTAATGGGTCAGCAAGTGGCCAGGTATGGAGAGGAGAGGGGAGGGTCTGGGTGCCACGTGGGGAGGGCTGCAGTCATTTGATGCAGGTGAAACCAGGAGTCTGCCAGCACTTTGTTACCTCGAGGCTGTAAGGGAGAAGAATCGATGAAGGGGCCTCATCCAAGAAGCAATGGAAGGGCAGCGTCCTCTGGACCCTTCAACCTAAAGGTCACCAGGAGACAGACCTTGTCTGTGAAGCGCAGGGTCTCAGAGGGCCTTTGCTTCCTTCTGAATTGCCGAGACCTCACAGGGCACTGGCTGCCACCTGTGGGGCCCAGGTGCACATTGGCTGTTGGGACTGCTTTTGTGAAGGGCCCTTTGTACACCCTTCTGGTTCCCTGAACAGAGATTTCTTTCCTGTGAGTATTTTCAGCCTCCAACTTTAGAAATTTCTTCTCAATGGCTTTATGGTTAGAACTGGTCTCCCACACCTTCCCCATCACCCCCAAACTGTGCAGAGGCTCTTCTTATGCCGGTGCCTGGCAGGTGGCTCTTTCCTGGGCCAAGCTGGGCCAGAGGTGCCAGGCCTGGAGAACTGGGGGACTTGACATTTTTATACAAGGAACTGTGCATGCTGAGACAAGCACTGTGAGGCCCACGGGGTCAGCTGCTACCGGCGTTTCATGTTTTAATTATAAAGTCAATAATGCTTTTAAAAATGCAAAAGTGAGAAAGTAAGGCTAATTTAAGCAGGTCAAAAAACCCCACTAATCATAAAGGAACACATTAATATATTTCTTAGTACATATTAACATATAATTATTTTTAAATTAAGAAATCTATTAATCTAAATACACCATTAAGAGAGTAAAAAGTCAGGCCACAGAGTGGGAGGAGATATCTGTGATACATGTAACTAAAAATAGCTCATCTCCAAAATATATAAAGAACTTCTACAAATCAGTAATGATTAAAAATCACACAACCCAATAGAAAAATGTATAAAAAGCCAGAATGGGATTTTTTTTTTTTTTTAAAGATTGGCCTCTAAGCTAACAACTGTTGCCAATCTTCTTTTTTTCCCTGCTTTTTTCTCCCCACATCCCTCCAGTACATAGTTGTATATATTAGTTGTGGGTCCTTCTAGTTGTGGCATGTGGGACACCCCCTCAGTGTGGCTCCATGAGCAGTGCCACATCCGCGCCCAGGATTTGAACCCTGGGCCACCGAAGCGGAGTGCGTGGACTTAACCACTCAGCCATGGGGCCGGCCCCCGGAATGGGATTTTTCCTATAGAAGAAGTCAAAACAGCAGGTAGACGTATATTTCCTCCACTTCCCGTGACCTTAGCAAATCACCTACATTCCCTAAGCCTCAGTTTCCCCATCTATGAAATGGAGGTCAGAATGCTGACTCCTCCCAGGGCTGCAGGGAGGATTAGACGAACTATGATGTCTAAAACATTCAGGAATAGCAACGGGCACAGAGTGTGGACATGGCAAGCACAGCTGGACCCTTCCTCCCATCATGTGAAGAGTAACTTTCAGACAGTTTGAAGGTTGGAATGTAGAAAGTAAAACTATAAATACACCAGAAGGTAATTTAGAAAAAATATTAACTTACCCAGAACGCTCAGAAGGAAAGGATAGGCATATTTACTGATTAAAAAAACATTTCTATAGCCATAAAAAAAGACAAAGTTGTCCCATTTGCCACCACATGGATGGACCTTGAGGGTATTATGTTAAGCGAGATAAGCCAGACAGAGAAAGACAAACACTGTATGATTTCACTCATGTGGAAGATAAACAAACACATGGACAAGAGAACTGTTTAGTGGATACCAGAGGGAAGAGGGGTAAGGGGTGGGCACAAGGGGTGAAGTGGTAAACCTATAAGATGACTGACAAATCATGCACAACTGAAATTTCACAATGTAACCTATCATAACCTCAATAAAAAATAATAATATAAAAAAAATTATGACAAAAGACACCAGAAAATCAAAGACAAAACTCAAAGTAGATCACACATTTAAAAGTAAAACTATAAAAATTTTAGAAGAAAACTTAAGAAACCTTCTGGATCTAGCAATTGATAAAGGGATCTTAGACATGATGCCCAAGGCACCACATATAAAAGAAATCAATAAATTGGACTTTATCAATTTTAAAACTTTTGTTCTGTGAAAGGTCTTGTTAACAGGATTAAAAAGAAAAGCTACAGACTGGGAGAATGTCTGCAAATGACATGTCCCAAGACACATGTCTAGAACATATAAATAACCTTCAAAATTAAGTTATTAGTTCAAAATTAACTGTCAACACCAAACAACCCCATTAGAAAATGGGCAAAAGAAACAGACATTTCACCAAAGAGGAGATGCAGATGGCTAATGAGCACATGAAAAGATGCTCCACATCACTAGCCATCAGGGAAACACAAATTAAGAATGCCTAAAATAGGGGCTGGCCCCATGGCCAAGTGGTTAAGTTCACACACCCTGCTTCGGCGGCCCAGGGTTTCGCTGGTTTGGATCCTGGGCGCGGACACGGCACCACTCATCAGGCGTGCTGAGGTGATGTCCCACACAGCACAACCAGAAGGACCACAACTACAATATCCAACTATGGACTGGGGGCTTTGGGAAGAAGGAAAAACAAAAAAAGAGGAAGATTGGCAACAGATGTTAGCCTCGGTGCCAGTCTCTAAAAATAAAAAAGAATGGCTAAAATAAAAAAAGGCGGCACCGCCATAGGCTTGAGAGGATGTGGAGCAAATGGATCTCCACACCGTGCTGGTGGGAATGTCAAATGGTCCAGACACTCTGGAAAAGGATTTGGCAGTTTCTTGAAAACTAAACATGCCACTACCTATGACTGAGCAATCATACCGCTGGGCGTTTATCCCAGAGACGTGAACACTATGTCCACACCAAAACCTGTACACCAATGTCTATAGCAGCTTTATTTGTAATAGCCAAAAACCGGAAGTGACACAAAGGTCCTTAAACAGCTTAACAAACCTGTGGCACATCCACACCATAGAATACTTCCAGGCAATAAAAATGAACAAATTATGGACACATACAGTAACCTGGATGAATCTCTAGAGAATCAGGATGAGTGACAAAAGCCAATCTCAAAAGATCATATACTGTATGATTGCTTGTATATAACATCCTTGAAGTGACAAAGTTACAGAGATGAAGAACAGATTAGTAGTCGCTGGGGGTGAAGGGTGGAAGGGCTCGGCACAGGGAGGTCTTTGTGACGTTCACACTGTTCTCCACGTTGACTGGTTACATGAATCTAGACAAGTGATAAAATGTCACAACTACACACACACCTTGGTTTTGACATTGTATTAGAGCTACATAAGATATAACCATTGAGCTACCTGGAACAGGCAAATTTATAGAGACAAAGTAGATTAGCAGTCACTAGGGGGTCAGGGGGTGGAAAATTAATGCTTAAAGCTTACAGCGTTTCAGTTCTGGGTGATAAAAAGTTTTGAAAATATATAGTGATGATGGTTACACAATATTGAGTGTAGTTAATGCTACTAATTGTACACTTAAAAATGGTTAAAATGGCCAATTTTGATATATATTTAAAAGATTTATTAACTGCAAAGAGAAAAAAAGTAACCTGACAGTGAAGAAGTCTGGGCAACTCTACCTGAATTAAATGATCAAAATAAATACCTCCAGGGTCACCCGAAAGGACGCAATGAAAAGAACCCAGCATCACCTCCACGGTATTCCTGACAAAAACGTAGAACCTGAATTTAATCATGAAGCAACCAGACAAAACAAATTGAGGAACCTGATACAAAAAGGCTGGCCGGTGGTCTGTAAGTGTCAAGGGCATGAAGGTCACAGAAAGACTCAAGAGACGTGACAACACCTTTTGCTAAAAGGTCATTATTGGGGTAACTGGTATACCTTGGGAATCTGACTGAGGTTTCTGGGCCAAGGGTATATGGGAGTTCTTTGTATACTTCTTTTAACTTTAACTTTGAAATTACTTCCAAAAACTTTGGATCTTTTGTCTTCAGAATACTGAAGGCTCCCTACCAGGTGATTACTGTAAACACTTCCTCCAACCAGTCAAAGCAAGGGCTTGCCCGATGGTCCTCTGGACCCCAATGGGCCCTAAAGGTGCACATTTTTGTCTCAGTCAAAAGTACCCACCAGGGGGCATCATTTACCTAAATTATCCATAATATTCCAATTCCATTTCTTGAGAAATTTTCAACTCTTATGGCTAGGATCTGTGTCTCCCAAGTATGTGGTTTCCTTGGAGAGGCGGACACTTCCGTGGACTCCTTCACCTTCCTCAATTTCTGTGAGACTTTCAAGCAAGGTTAGGTCGGGATTGAGGCTATGAGGTGCCCTTTCCATGGATCTCAGCTGGGGGCAAATCCTAGCTCTTGGATCTATGACCTACTGACTTTAGAGGCACACTGTTCCCTTGAGTGGCTCTCCTGGGCATCACTGCCCCTAGGAGCTTCATCCTAGCGCTTAGGGTGAAATAAAAATATCACTGACCTATTAAGAGGCTTGTAATCTACGTAAAAGTAAAGTATATAAATAATTCACGAGTTAGGGAATAAGTGAGGGGGAAAACTATATCAGAAAAGAAGGCCTCAAATCAAAGACCTCAGCTTCTACCTTAAGAAACTAGAAAAAGAACAGCAAATTAAACCCAAAGTAAGCAGAAGGAAGGAAATAGTAAAGTCAAAGTGGAAATCAATGAAATCAAAAAAGAAAATAATTGAGAAAATAAATGAATCCAAAAGATGATTCGTTAAGATAAAGAAAATTGACAAACCTCTGGCAAGACTGACAAAAAGAGAAAGAAGACACAAATGACCAACATCAGGAATGAGAGAGGTGACACCACTACAGATTCTACAGATTTTAAAAGAATAAGGGAATATTATGAACAACTTTATATTACCGAATTCAACAGTTTAGATGAAATGGACTAATTCCTTGAAAGATACAAATTACCAAAAGTCACCCAAGAAGAAAACGACAACCTGAAGAGCCAACTGCCTATTAAAGAAATTGAATTTGCAGCTAAAAAATCTTCCCAGAAAGAAAATTTCAGGCTCAGATGGCTTCACTGGGGAGTTCTATCAAACATTTAGGGAAGAAATAATACTAGTTTTACAAACTCTTCCAGAGAATGGAAGAGGAGGCAAAACTTCCCCAATCCTTCTGAGGCCAATACTACCTGGATACCAAAACCAGACAAAAACATTACAAAAAAAAAGAAAAGTACAGACCAGTGTCCCTCATGGACATAGATGCAAAATAGAATACAACAGTATATAAAAATGAAAATATGACCAAATGGAGATTATGCCAGGAATACAAGGCTGATCTAACAGAGAGTCAATCAATGTAATTAATCACGTCTCTCTCCTAGGGAAGATGGATCTCTGCCCAATCCAGGAAGAGGGCCAGTGTAATCGGCCTGCTAACAGTGACTGTTCCCCCAAAGGAACTGGCCTTATTGTGGGTTCGATGTTTCTCCCCGTGTGACCCACACCCCAGACCCACACCTCCGAGACGCGCGGCTTCCGGCCGGGCACCCGGTCCCACAAACCCCCGGGCCTTGGCGTGGCCCCGCCTCCGCGCGTCGGTGCCGCCCCTTGCGCAGAGTCGGTGGCCTCGGATTGGTCGCTGCGGCTTCCGCTACCCTCATGGGCGTGGCCGCGGCCCATGTGGCTGCACCCGGCGGGGCTGAGCCCCCTGAGCCCCCAGGGCGGCCCAGGTGATCGTCAAGGGCTGGTCGGTATGGGGGAGGCCGGGGCGGCCACGGGGTCTTTGGCTGGTGGCGTCGCAGCTGCAGGGTCGCCGATGCCGGAGGCTGACCCCGAGGCGGAGGCGGCGAAGCTGCTGCCCTTCTTGGCGCCCGGGGCGCGGGCGGACCTGCAGACGGCGGCGGCGCGGCACGTGCTGGCGCTGACCGGCTCCGGGCCAGGCCGCACGCTACTGGCCGGCCAGGAGGCGCTACTGCGGGCGCTGGTCGAGCTGGCGGCGGCCCCGGCCCCGGCCCCGGCCCGCGACGCCGCCCGCGCGCTCGTCAACCTGGCCGCGGACCCCGGCCTGCACGAGCCGCTGCTGGCGGCCGAGCCCCGGCTGCCTGCCCGTCTGCTGGGCCGCGCGTTGGATCCACAGTGGCCCTGGGCTGAGGAGGCGGCCGCGGTGCTGGCCAACCTCAGCCGCGAGCCGGCACCGTGTGCTGCGCTCATGGCGGCGCTGGCGGCCGCAGAGCCGGAGGAGTCAGGCCTGGAGCGGCTGGTGCGCGCGCTGTGCACTCCCGGCTACAACGGCCATGCGCCCCTGCATTACCTGGGGCCAGTGCTCTCCAACCTCAGCCAGCGTCCTGCAGCGCGCGCCTTCTTGCTGGACCCCAACAGGTGAAGCCCAGGGAGCCCGCGGGGAGGGGGTGGAAGTGAGCAGGGACGGCACTGAATGGTCCCTCCCTCCAGGTGCGTGGTCCAGCGGCTGCTTCCCCTTACTCAATACCCAGATTCCTCGGTGCGCAGGGGCGGGGTGGTGGGGACGCTGCGAAACTGCTGCTTCGAGCACCGTGAGTGGTGTGGGGCGTTGTGGTGGGAGGGAATGGGGGGAAGAGCCTGGACTCGGACCCTCTGGACTGGTCCCCATTCCTGTTTTCCCCCAGGACACCACGAGTGGTTGCTTGGGCCTGAGGTGGACGTTCTTCCTCACTTACTACTGCCCCTGGCTGGGCCTGAGGACTTCTCTGAGGAGGAGATGGAGCGTGAGTGGCTTGGGTGGAGCTTCAGGGTTGGCTGGGCAGGAGGGAAGGCCAGTAGGGAGAGAAGGAGAAGGAGCTGTCCAGATCAGGAGCCCTTCTGAAAGGGCTTCTAGTTGCTGAGCACAGATGGGCTTACAAAGGCAGGGTGTGGCCTGGTGGCCCAGTGCAGGGATCCAGTGACTCCCACATTCGCCCCTAGGGCTGCCTGTTGACCTGCAGTACCTGCTGCCAGACAAGCAGCGAGAGCCTGATCCTGACATCCGCAAGATGCTCATTGAGGCCATCATGCTGGTGAGCAGGGATCTTGCCACGTTAATGCCACCACCCCTCAACACACATACATGAACACACTGACATCTGGGTAACTTCTGCCCTCTCCCAGCTGACAGCCACGGCACCTGGTCGACAGCAGGTGAGGGACCAGGGAGCCTACCTGATCCTGCGTGAGCTGCACACCTGGGAACCAGAGCCTGATGTCCGAGCGACTTGTGAGAAACTCATCCAGGTGAGTGTAGGGTTTGGGGGAGGGGTGGATATCCATGGTGTGCCAGCCAACTGCTCACCTGCCTCCCTTGCTGGTAGGTGCTTATTGGAGATGAGCCAGAGCGTGGCATGGAAAACCTGCTGGAGGTGCAGGTGCCTGAGGATGTGGAGGAGCAGCTGCAGCAGCTCGACCGCCAGGAACAGGAGCAGTGCGTGCGTGAGCAGCAGGAGCGGGAGCTGTCTCCGGAGCCACAAGCAGAGGGGGGTGCACCCACCTGAGGCCCCTGTAGCCCACCACCAGCTCCAGGCCCGCCTTTGCTAGCCCATCAGTCCAGGCCTCCCAGACCAGGCTTTCTTGCAGCCACCTACAGGCCTCTGGGTCACCTTGCTTGGAGGCTGTGCCCTGCTGAAAAGCAGAGCTACACTTAAGCTCCAGGTCCATGCTGAGGGTTCTAGGGCAAATGCCCAATAAACATTAGAGGGTTGAGGGCACCTCCCTGTGCCCTGTTACGTCCAGCAAGAAAGCAGGTTGCTCAGAGGAGCACTGTGGAGCCAGAGCTGGCCAGGCCCTCTGACTCTCAGGTACCTCTAGGGGTGTGGCTAGTGGAGCCATGAGCCTCCTCTCAGGCATGGTGGTGGGGCTGCACAGCAAAGCACTGCAAGGCTCAGAGGCCAGCTGGAGCTTCCAGTCCCAAGGGTGCTGCAGGCGTTGAGCATCGGCAGGCACCCATGTGCAAGCAGTGCCCCTTGCAGCCAGTCCCACCCCGAGTCCCTCCATCCTGGGGTCCTCAGCTTGTCCTGCCTGAGACCCAACCTCAAAGGGATGCCCTCTTGAGACTTTCACCAGCCACAGTCTGTCCTGGGGTCTCCTAGGGCTGCACCCTCCTGGCCTGTCCTTGGAGCATTTGTTGGGTGCTGCCTCCCCTTCATCCTCTTCAACTTCCTGCTTGACCTGTGCCTTGGCCCTGCCCTCAGTTCCCTGTCAGCTCCTCAAGTCCTGTTTCTTAGTCCTGGACTGACCTGATGCCCTCACTCTGCCAGCTAGCTAGGCCCTCTCCCTGGTCAGCTCCCCAGAGCCCCTTGCCTACCATGTGGAGCACCTCCCTGGGGTGCCTGCAGCCTTGCCCTTTGCCCAAGCCTTTCCCCTAACCACCCTCTGCTCCCTTGGAGCCCACTGTGGGCCCAAGAACCTGGTTCTCCCCTGTCTCCATGTGTGGTCCCCCCAGTTCTGCAGTGGCCAAGCTGAGCCCAGTAGGATGTCAGTATGGCCCTCATTCCACTGTGCTCCCTTGCTGGGCTTTCCACCAAACCTAGTGCCATCTTTCCCACAGGACCCTTGCACCCTGGTGCTGGAGTGCAGCTCTGTTCCCCAGGAGGTCCCAACACTGCCCCCCCCACACACATGTCAGACCTGGTACTGCCTCCAAAGCTGGGAGTCTGCTCCTGTCGAGGGTGGGTGCTTCATGGGTGCCAGGTATCCCTCTTCTACGGTCTTCTCTGTATTCCCCCTCCCCCCAATTAAAAATGGCATGAAGGTGTGTGGATTCCTACTTTCCCTGGATAAGGAGCTCTGCTAGGTGCCCCAACGCCAGCTATCCTCTTTCTACACTAAATCCGCACCCTCGGCTCCACGGAAGAAACGCTTTATCTGGCCTCGTTCCCGCCCACCCGCCTGCCCTCAGTTGAGCAGGTAGTGCCCAGGCATGTTCCTGATGGCGGACATGGAGCACAGGGACAGCAGCTGCCTAGAGGTGCCTATCCCCAGACTGGCCGCCACCGTGCTCCGGAGGCCCAAGCCGGAAAAGCCCACATTTCTCCTCTCGGGTGGGCCACCGGGGGCTCGGGCGCCGGGCCAGAGGCGCGGTCTTGGGAGGTGACCTGCTGCTGGGTGCTCTGAGTCCTCGCTGGGCTCCGCGTCGTCCATGGGTGCTGGAAGCTGGGACTCTGCCGGCAAGGGACAGCAGTTAGGGGTCCCGCCGGGCGCTGAGAGCCCGCGCATCTGCTTAACCCGGGGGATCCGGCCACACCTGGCGCGGAGACGAGCACGGTGCGGAAGAGCGCGTGCGCGGCAGGCAGCATCCAGCAGTGCGTGGCCACCTGCTGCAGACCCAGGCGTGCGCGCGGGCGCAGTTGGAGCAGACCTCGGATCAGGTCCTGGCACTCTGCGGGCGAGGGCTCACGGGTGCTGCTTCTGTGGCTTCCCGTCGCCCGCCCTCTCGAGACCCCAACCCGCGCCCATCACCGCCAACAATGCTGGCAGCTTGGATGGGTCGTCCCATTCAGTCCTCGCAAATGGCTGGAGGGCGTCCGCGTTTCACCGATGGGGAAATTGAGCACAGAAAGGCGAGGCGGCTTGCCCTGGGTTAGTGCAGAGGTCCGGTTCGAGTTCAGTGGGGCTACTGCCGTTCCTGACTGCGAGTCTGGGTCAGGTCCTCCCCGAGCCCAGCTTCCCTTCACGGCAGTGGGTGGACAGTCCATTTCCCAGCTTGGGCTCAGGGATCCGCCGCACAGGACGCCCCTTCTCCGGACCCAGGTCTCTTGCTGCTCCAGGCCCAAGCTGGTACTTAGGAGGGACACAGGGTGGAGGCACTCACCTGGGGATAGGCCTGGCGGGAAGGTGGGGCCACGGCGCATCAGTTGCAGCATGCGGTGGGGCTGGCGCTCCTTGAATGGCAGCTTCCCGCTCACCATGGCATAGAGGATGACGCCTCTGGGGGCACGGGCTCCTCAGGGTGTGCCCCCTCCTCTCCCCTCCCATGGGTCTTGGCCGGAAGCCAGGGGGTGCCCACGGGGCAGCACTCACAGGCTCCACAGATCGGCCTGCTCCCCGTTGTACTTCTTACTCATGAGAATCTCTGGGGCTGTGTAGGCCACAGAGCCACAGAAGGTGCTCAGCAGCGAGTTCTTGAGCCCGGACCGGTTGGCGAAGCCAAAGTCTGCACAGGGTGTGCAGGGAGGGCAGTACAGTGTGTGAGGCTGTAGGAGAGAGGGGGCTCCGGAGGGGAGGCTGTGGGGCAGATGCGGAGCATGTGGGTGACTGCCATTGTGGCTGTGGGCAAAGGTGGGGTTAGGCCGGTGGGGTCAGGCTGTGGGTCAGGGTGGGTTGTAGGCCTCCTGGGAGGGTTGATGGTCAAGCCAGGCTAGGATCAAAAGTCTGGAGCAGGCCAGTGTAGAAGCTGTGGGCCTGGCTGGGTCAAGAGTTGGGGCGGGCTGGAGGTGAGGGTGGGGGCTGGGCTGCAGTCTCACCGGTCAGCTTTAGGAACCCTCGGTCGTCCAGCAGGATGTTCTCACACTTCAGGTCCCTGCACGGGGAAGGGGAGATGGGGCTGGGCCTGAGCTCAGGTGTGCCTCTCCATGCAGGTGGGTGGGTGGGCTGGATGACACCCTCACCGGTGCACGATGCCTGAGTTGTGGCAATGGGCCACAGCGCTGACCAGCTGCCAGGACAGCCTACGGGCCTCCTCCTCCTCCAGCCCTGGGCAACAGCGGTGGTCCGACACTGCATTGATGTGCTCCAACAGGTCACCGCGAGCTGCCAGCTCGAGCACCAAGTAGGAGCGCTGGCTGTTCTGGTAGGTCTCATACAGCTGCACCTGCCAGACCCCCACCCACCTGCTATCACCCTAAGGAGAGGCTGTCTAGTGCACGGGATTGGAGTCTCAGAGAGGGGTTGGGTCTCAAGCATAATGGTCCCATGTGGGGAAGGGGGTGGGTGGGGGGCGGGCAGCAGGCATGGTGAGGGCTGGCTGCAGGGGATGGGCAGGATGAGGATGGGCTATGTTGGGGTCTCTGCCCACCACATTCAGGTGCTTGTAGGTAGCATTGAGTGATGAAATCTCACGGGGCAGGAACTTTCGGGAGAACTCCACAGGAGCCTTGGCAATGGAGATGATCTTGATAGCCACCTGCAGGGGTGGACAGTGGTCACTGTGAATGGACCACAGTCCCTTGGGGTAGGATGTGGCAGGACAGGCCCCATGTCCTTTGTGCACATTGCTGAACTTGGCAGGGGCAAGGGCGGGTAAGCAGCACCCTCGGGGGGCAGTGCTGATCTTGTCCCTCCCTGCTGTCCTGGGCACCTACGTACTCAAAGGGTTTGAGAACAGACAGTGGTCAGCTCCTAGGAGCCTTAGCCTCCAGGGAGGATGCAGGACCAGGAGGGAGCCAAAGCAGCTGGGAGGTGCCTGAGCGGGGTTAGGACAGGAACTGCCTGGCGGGCTGGAGGGCTGCCCACAGGGAGGAGGCAGGCCTGCCTCACCATGGTATGGCGCTTGCCCCGCAGGTCGGAGGCCAGCTTGGAGTTGTGCTGCATACGCTCATGCGTGGCATAGGCCAGGTAGACTTTGGAGAAGGCCCCAGAGCCAATCTTCTTGGAGGAGAGCAGGTAGCCGTTGTCCTTGCATTCTTGAACCTGCTCCATGAAGTTTTGCTGGTCCAGCTTTCGCCTGCCGTTGCCCTTCATGGAGGGCAGGGCACTGCGGCAGGGTTTGGAGCTGGCCAGCTCACCACAGGGCCTTGGGGGCAGGAGACAGCTGAGGCCTGACTGGTGTGAGAGGGGGAGGGGCACAGGAGGCCAGGTGGGACCTGAGCCCCCTTGCGGCTGCAGCCAAGTTTCTCAAGACTTTCTGGGACTGGGACAGAGGCAGGGAAATGACCAGAGCTGAGAGCTCCGGGTGGGAGGCTAACACAGCTGTGGACTGGCGTAGCGGAGGGCAGACTCTGAGAAAGCAGGAGCAGATTCTAGAATGGAGGGTTCTAGAGCTTGCACCTGCATTGTGTCCTCCAAGGTGGGGTTCTTCTGTCTCCTAGGACCTACTTGCCCTGGGAACATCTTGTTGGAACCAGCCCTATCCTGCGTGGAGCTCATTCTTTGTGGGGTGAGAACCCCCAAGAGCTAGAGCCAGAGTGAGGCCTCTGTAGGCCATCCTGGGGGTGGCTGGCCACGGAAGGTCTATAAGGGAGTCGGGGGGAGGGGCGAGCAAGGGAAGCGGAGCAGAATTTCTGAGGTGGTGAGGAAAAGGAATACAACATGTGCCAGTAACTGTTTCAATTTGCCCCTTATCCTTGGAGAGGGTACCAAGGTGGCAGCCAGGAGGGCTGTAATAGAGGCTGAACCAGAAGAAGGGCATGGTGGGGGAGCCACCTGGCCTTCCTCTGTTGAGGCCTGGAAGCTTCTGCCCAGGCCAAGGCTTACTGCAGGAGGCCTTTCTCCCAGAGCTCTCTGCAGACTTGGTGACACATCCCCAAGGCAAGCAAGGGCCCCCGGCCTGGGCCCACCTCAAACCCTACAGCTCCAGGGGAGAGGAGCCAACATGGCCCTCCCTTCTCTTGGTCCCTACAGTCTTGTGTGAGCGCTGTTACCAAGGGGAGTAACAGCTAACATCTACTGAGCGCTGTGTGCCAGGCACCATTCTAAGCACTCTTAGCAGCTGCAACTGCCACCTCCTGCAGTCCTGCCTCCATTCACAGACCACACTCCATGTGCCTGTCCCATGGTAGGCAGTTCATGTCCAGGATCTCAAATTGGAGCACAACCAAGTGATGTCCATTTTATGGATGGTGCAATTGAGGCCCAAATATGTCATCTCTCTACTGTAAGCTGCCGTCCTGGGAGTGTCCCACAAGTGCCTGGGTCTTGGTGAAGGCTTGGTGAGTGGTGAGTGTCTGTGGACTTGACTTGTCCTCCACTGGGATTCACGGTGGATGTGGTGTGCCCATGGCGATGAAGGCCTTGGACTGCTCTGACTTGAACTGGTAAGACACATTTTCTCATGCCTGTTGGACCATAAACTGCTTGAGAGCAAGGCTTGTGTTTGGTATTCCCTTGCTCACCCACAGCCCTTGTCTGGCAAATTAGCTGGAACATAGAAAATATGGATAAACTAACTGGTTTGTTGCCGACCTTGGGGTTAGGAAAAGAGAAACTGCTCCAGGTACGTCAAGCAGAAGGATTTAATGCAGAATTGTTACTCAGGTGTTAGAAGGGCTGGGGAGGTGCCATGTCTAGAGCTGGAGCAACAAAAGGGAAAACCATGTGGCTCCGACCCAGAGTGGCTGTGCCGCTGAGCTGCTGCTGTGGAGCCTGGGCGTCCATGCCCCTTCTCACCTTCTCGGCTCCCACCAGTGCCAGAATACAACTGGCAGCCAGCAAGCGTTGTGCAGAGAGATAACAGGCGGGCTCCAGAACATTACCAGCTCAGTGCACTCTCCCCTTGCACAGTCTTTCTTTCTTTCTTTTTTGGCGAGGAAGATTTGCTCTGAGCTAACATCTGTGCCAATCTTCCTCTGTTTTTTGTATGTGGGTCACCACTGCAGCATGGCCATCAACAACTGGTGTAGGTCTGCACCTGGGAACTGAACCCAGACTGCGGAAGTGGAGCATGCTGAACTTAACCACTAGGCCACGCAGCCGGCCCTGCAAAGTCTTTCTTACCCTCCTCTTTCTCTGCACGCTAGGTTGTCCATCTATGCCACGGAGATTCATTGAGCACCCATCACACGCTGGACTTGGTGCTGAGCACTTGGGAGCAAATCACAGACAGGGGTCTTTCTCTCATAGAGCTTACTGTTGTGGAAGGGAGATTGGCATTAAAGATTTAATAAAAGTTAAATGACAGCCGTGATACATACCAAGCATCTTGTGCATTTGGGGAATGAAGAAGTCCGGCTGAGGCTGGGGAGGGGGCAGGGCCAGCAGGGCATTCTGGGCATTGGCCATGGGGAACTTAGGCAGGAGAGGGAGCCATCCAGGTGTGAGCTTGGGAAAGGCCTCCTCCCTCCCTCCCTGGCAACTTCCACATGCCCTGGTTAATCTGTCCCCCCTCCCACTTGGTGGTGGGGGCAGGGCTCTTCCTGAGGGGCCAGGCATTATGTGCTGACAACCTAGTTCTCTCGGCCTTCTGAGTTCTGTCCCTCTCTTTTGGGGTCCATCCCACAACAGAAACAGGCTGAAGCCCTTCTCTCTGTGGGCCCCGTCCCCAGACTGTTCAGCTGCCACCCTGCCCCAGCGTTTACCTTAGGACCCTCACTTTGCCGCCTCACGCTGTGGCCCACAGCTCTCCACAGAGCCACTCTGCGGCAAGACACAGACACTTGTGGATTAGCACTGCTGACTACTTCCTTCTCAAATTGCTCTTCACTTCCTGAGCTTCTAGAATGCTACTCACTCCCTTATTTTTGGTCTGTAAACATGTCCACGCAACTTCAGCCTCAGGGTCTTTGCAGGTGCCAGTGTCTCTGGCCAGAACGCTGGCTCCTCTCCCAGCTCTTCTTCCTTTCTGGGCCCCATGGCACCTCCTCCCATCCCCCAGCTGCGACCCTTCGCAGCACTTCAGGCGTCTTATGAACCATTTACTTGCTTATTATCTGCCTCTCAGAAACCTGCTCATCTTGATCCTCATGGTCTGAGTCTGTGTTCATGTGTGTGTACCTGTTCGGGGAGGGGCGGCGGCCCCAGGGTCTCTGGGGTGTTTGTTGGGTGTTCAGTGTGTGTGTTCACGTGAGAGAGATACAGGGCATGACAGTTCCCATGTGTGTTCAGGTCGGGCCCACCTGGCGTGTGTACCTGGACAGGTATGTGTTTGCGAGGGGACCGGCTTTGGGGGGAATGCCGCGCTAAACCCGCGTCCCCGATGCGCCTGGGGTGTGTGGGGCGGTGTCTGTGTGCGGGGATCGTCGAGGTGTACGTGCCCGGTGGGGACACGCAGCAGAGCGGGATAGGGCACAAGCCCCGCGCAAAAGAAGCGGGAGCGCGCGCCCAACAGTCGGACGCGCGGGTCACGGGGCGGCCGGGGCGGGGCCGAGCGCGGCGTGGAGTTTGCGCACTCTGGCTTGCTGGTGCGGTGGGCGGGACGGAGAGAGAGCGAGAGGGACGCGCCTTCGGCCAATGAGCGCAGAGATCGCATAGGGGCGGGGCCGAGCTGCCGCGCGCCGAGCCGCGGTTGGCGGAGGACGGCGGGGGCGGGGAGGCCCTGGGGGCCCCGCCCACTCTGTCCGCGGCTGGGAGGGAGGGCGGTGCCGGGCCGCGGCGGCGGCGGCGGCGGCGGCTCCTCAGGTAAACGGGGGGCTGGGCCGGGGGCGCTCGCCCGGGGAGGCGCCCCTGTGGGACTCCGGGCCGGAGAGCCTGGGGCCGCCCCTGGGCCAGGCCGCGCGGGAAGCCGAGGCAGGGGCGCCTCCCCGAGGTCAGCGGCGGGCGCGGGGAGGGTCCCGGGCGTCGCGGGCCGAGCGCGCCCCTTCCCGGCCCAGGTGCGCGGTTCCCCGCGGAGCCTGGCTTGCCGCGTCACGGCCGGAAGGGAGGCCCGCAGCCCGGCCGCTCCGCTTCCTCACGCCGGCGCGGGAGCGCGGCCCCGGAGCCGCCCCTCCCCGGAGAGCAGGAGGCCCGCGTCCTAGCCCCTGCCCCTTTCCTTCCGCGGGACCCCGGCGCTCCTCTCGCAACCCTGCGAGCCCCGGAGCACGGAGCCGTCGTGTTCTTCCCGTTTCCTCCCTGGCGTTAAAGGAGGCGATCCAGAGCAGGGGGTAATTTGTCCGAAGTCACGAGGATACTGGTCAGAGAGTGTAGGTCGTAAAGCTGCAAGGCCGTAGGAAGTCCTGCTCTCAGGCAAGGTGAGAGCTAGGCGGTGCTGGGCCGGGGCTCGCCCCGCTCCCGGGGCTCCTAGGCCCGGATTTTGGGTTCCGATTTTCCTGCAGCGCCAGCACAGCTGCAGTGCAGCGTTAGGGCCCGAGGAGAGGGCTCTGTGGGTGCAGACAGGCAGTGCCCATGTGCACACTTACAGAGGTTCCACTTTGCAGGGCCAGCCTGGGGGCGGGACCTAACGTAAGCTCAAGTGCGGGTGGAGGGGGCAGAGGGAACTGCTGCGGGGAGCCAGAAGAGTGGGCTTGCATATGGATGTCAGCTGGAGCAGCTGTCTGGTGGGGGGACAAGCGGGGTTGGGGTGGAGGCTGGCTTTGAGGGGACAGTCCTGGAGCAGGGACCACTTTGGAAGGGGATGGTGGTAGAGATGGAGAAGAAGATGATCCATGAGTTGAGGTAGGATGTGAGGAGGGAGATGGAGGAACAGGAGGGCGTGGTGCCGATTTCTGACCCAGGTAGCAGAGTGCATGATGACACAGGAAAACAGGCAGCTGAGGTGGAAACTGGGGAGAGGTCAGGGGTGATGATGGTGGGTTGGGTGTTAGAGCTGTCACGTATGAGTGGCAATGAATGGTCCAGATGGAGATGCCCACCCGGCGCTGGGCACTGGGAGACCCATGGGGAATCATCAGTCGTGGGACACTTCAGCAGTGGCATGACTGTGATGTGGTTGCACCTACAGTCCTGGCACCCACGACTTGGGGATGCTACTGTGACATTATCTTCATTTCCTGGCCTCAGGCTGTCATGGCCCAAGTGAGCAGGTGTCTCTGATCTCTTTTTGGTGTCAGAGTGGAGTTATTTGAAGTTGAGCTGTCTTGGTTATCTTGAAACCAATGTCCAGGCAGCCATGGCTTGTTGAGACCTGCATCTTGCTGTTTCTCACTCTCCCAGGGCCATTTGCTGCCTGCTGAGGGACACCAGTGGATCAGAGGCGGAACCTGTGGGACATGTGCTTGCTCGTATTCACAGTTGTCCCATGTGCCTAGAAGCAGGTGTTTGTACTTAGTTTTCAGATTCAGGCTCCACTGAGGCCCAGGTGAGCAGTCGGGGTGCTGCTCGTCTGTGGTCAGTGACCCCAGATCTCGTGAACCCTTTCACTGAGCTGAGTTACTTGATCTCCTTGAGGTAGAGGTCCCCAGAACGTTTCTGTGGCTCTCATACACTCCTGGCCAGTGCTCACGGCACACTGGCTGCTGGATATCATGAGAAATGTGCTTTCTTCATTGACCTGGAGGGCCACCTGGCTTTGTGGGTTTGCCTGCAAACCTAGTGATGCAACTTGGCATGACTTATGTTGAGAAATAACAGTGTTCTCAAGGGACTGTGAGCAGTGAGCTGTGGAACTGTATTTCCCAGGTCTTCAGCCCAGGTTCTTGTTGGTGACTCTGGAAGTTGATCCTTTCTCTGACTCCTGTGATGGGAGGCAAAGTCCTGTGGGCCTGCTGTGTGGGTGGGGCATTCCCATGACCCTGCATGGCATCCTGACTCCCTGGTCTCCCCGCACACACCTGACCCTCCAGACAGGCTCATGGCTGCCCCTGGGCTATGGTTCGCTTGGCCTCCTTGGCCTCCCACGCCCCCTTCTGACCTGCTTCAGGCCCAGTGCAGTTGACCCAGCGCCTCTGTTAGCCTGTGCTATGTCCTGAGGCAGCCGTAATACGGATGAGCATCCTTCAAGCCAGGGGCTTTGTGGGCTAGGACGGCACCTGGTGGGCATTTACTAAATGCCTTTGAGTGAATGCTGAGTACAGAAGGACAAGGGGGAAGCAGCTTCTTCACTTACCTGCAATGTGTACAATGCAGGGAGGGAAGACGCGGTCCTCTCTGCCCATGTGACCTATGCTAGTGTGCATCACAGCGTGGGTGTGGAGTGGAGCTGGTGGGAGATAGTCCTGGTTGAGTCCTGCCCCACTGCTGACTAGCTGCTAACTAGCAGTGTGTCCCTCTCAGGCCTGCTCAGCCATGCGGATTAAAGGAGATGGTGCCTCTAAGTTGCCAGGAGGGCAGTTGATGCTCAGCTGATGCTTCCTGCAGGATGCAAGAGGACCTTTCCAGACCCCTCCGTGCCTCTGCCCTCTCTTCCCCTGGGGAGGGGAGCGTTCACTTCCGTTTGCCATCAGCAATGTGCTCACAGGTCTGTCTCTCTCCTCCATGGAGAGCAGAGTCTGTGCTGCCATCCTCGTGTGTCAAGGGTCAGCACACAGACCGCCTGTCTTGGGGCTGGGACAGCGGACGAGACCTCACAAAACCGATCTTGCTCAGCTGTGTACACTTTGCTCTTCCACTTGATGGCCAAGCTCAGCTCTTTCCTCGGTAGTGTATACTCGCCTACCTACCACCTTCTCCCATTGGTTGTTTTTTTAAAGATCTAGCCAGAGTCCCGCTTGCCATTTGTGTTTTTTTAGATCTCTACACACTTGTGCGAGGGCTTCTGTAGATAGATGTTGAGAGGTGGGTGATCCCTTCATGCATTGTGACCATTCAGGCTTGCAGCCACTGCTCCACAGACTCTTCCAGCTGTCCTCACCCTGCCATGGCCACAGCGCTGACGACGTCTGGTGCCAGCAGAGCATGGCTGTGTGCCAGGCCTCCCTCTGAGCCTTTCCCTTGTGACACAGAACCTTCCACCTGGATCCTGAACTAACCATCTGCATACTGCCCGTCTCACTGGAGAGGCTAGGCTGTCCCCTGTCTGTTAGCGGTCCACCCCTCTGCCTGTTTTCCTGTTTGTCCTATTGATGTAGGTGGCGGGCGCCCAGCGTGTCAATGTTAGACGAGTTAGCGTCTCCTCCTACCCGTATGAATGATTTGTCCTGCTTCGTCTTTTATTTACTTTATGCACCACTGGTGACTGGCTAAGGAGTGTGAGCGTGTAGGGTTGTGGGCATAGGTGAATGTGTATGAATATGGCTTTGAAAATTTCTATATGTTTTTGAGTTTCAGAAATTTAAAATTTTTATATGTCAAATCAAGCAGTGTTTGTTAGTGTCTGGGTTTTTGTGTCTGGCTTAGAAAGTCCTTTCCTACTCTAAGACTAAAATATTTACCTGTATTTTCTCCTAGGACTTTTACGTCTAACTCATATCCATTGAGAATTTATTTTGGGGTAAGGAAAGATGTAAGGAAGATTAATTTTTTTCCCTAGGTGCCTAACTAGCTGTTCCAACACTATTTATTTGTTAATCTTTCTTTATGATTTAAAACCCTGCCTTTCTTGTCTAACACCTTTTCTTCCTTAACTGTGTCTATTTCTGGACTTTCTGTACGGTTCTGTTGATTTGTGCACCTATTCTTTTAACAATAGCATAGTTTTAATTACTGTAGCCTTTTTATACATTCTAAACATAATATAAGACAAATCCCCCTTTTCATATACTTTTCAAAATTTAATTGGCTGCTCTTGTATGTTGATTCTTCCACATGAACTTTGGAACCATTTTATTAAGTACCCTCCAATATCTTGATTCAGATATTTATAGGTTATAGAAATTTATATAGATTTATGTAGATATAGATTTATAGATTATAGACTGTAGATTAAAGAAAATTGACAGTTTTACAATTTTGAGTCTTATGAGAGGATTTTGATTCTATTCCTTCAATGAACACTTTTTTAAAAATTCTGTTCACACTAAGGATATAAACCAAAACTTTTCTCCCTGCTCCCGGTGCACTGGAGAAGGTAGACTGGAAATACAGCTGTTAATATTGGGTACTGATCCCGGGTTCACTGTGTGGGCGGAGGGCTGCGGGAACACTCATCACTTGCTGGCGGGTTGGGAGTGTCCTGGCGAGGCAACAGGAATTGGCCCTTGAGGAGGAGCAGGATTCTCCATGGTAGAGAGGGCAGGGCGGGGCGTACTTGTAGAGGACAGGCAGAAGCAAAGGGCTGAGAGCCGAAGCTGTGGCCTGGGGTTCTCAGGAGGCCAGGGCACAGTGTCAGGGGTGAGAAAGAGGCAGAGGGATTCGGGTCTAGGTTGCCACAGCCCGTGTTGAAGGCATTGGTTTGATTCTGTGGGTAGCAGTGAAGACTGGCTAGCAGCAGTGTGGCATGCATGACATGACCTGTGTCTGACAAAGGTCTGAGTGGGGAGGATGCCTGGAAGGGGAAGTGGCCAAGGCAGGGCGGTCAGCTGAGGCTGCCGTGAGGGATCCGATCTCAGCGGGGAGCAGGGCACCTACTTCCTGGAGTGAAGGGCAGACGTGGGGTGAGGAGAGTGTTGGGGGGGCATGCTGATAGTTACTGCAGTGTGTCTGTCACTGAGTGGCGTGCCTCAGTGGTGTTAACTTGTTTCATTTTCGCTTCCTTAGCAGTGTATTCAAAGAGCAAAAGTTCTTTGGTAAATTTCAGTTTATCAAGTTTTTCTTTTATAGATTTTACTTTTGGTGTCAGTCATGGAGATTTTCTTCTATCTTTCTTTCCAGAAATTTTACAGTTTTAAGTTTTACAGTTAGGATTAGGAAGCATTTTGAGTTTTGCTGTGTGGTGTGAGGTATGGACTGAAGCTCATTTTATTGCATGCGGATGTCCAGTTGTTCAGTGCTGTTTGTTGAAAAGACTGTCCTTTCTCCACTGAGTTGCCTTTGTGCTTTTGTTGAAAATCGACTGGCCATAGAGTCTTGAAGTCAGGTAGTGTAAGTCCTCCATTATTTTATTTTATTTTTTTTTGAGGAAGATTAGCCCTGAGCTAACTACTGCCAATCCTCCTCTTTTTGCTGAGGAAGACTGGCCCTGAGCTAACATCTGTGCCCATCTCCCTCTACTTTATACATGGGACGCCTACCACAGCATGGCTTTTGCCAAGCAGTGCCATGTCTGCACCCGGGATCCAAACTGGTGAACCCCGGGCCACTGAGAAGCGGAACGTGTGCACTTAACCGCTGCGCTCCCGGCCGGCCTCCCAACTTTTTTTTTTCACAATTGTTTTGGCTGTTCTAGGTCCTTTGCATTTCCATATGAATTTTAGAATCAGTCTGTCAGTTTTTACAAAAAGCCTGCTGGGATTCTGATTGGAAATGCATTCAATCTGTATATCCATTTGGGAAGAACTGATATTTTTGCACAGTGTCTCTCTTTATTTATTTAAGTTTTCTTTAATATCTCTCAGCAATGTTTGATAGTTTTAGTGTATTGTCTAACACATGTTTTGTCAAATTTATCCTTAAATTTTTTTTTATTCACTGGCAAATGGTATGACTTTTTCAATTTTTGATTGTTTATTGTTAGTATAGAGAAGTACAGTTGATGTTTTATATTGACTTTGTATCCTGTGAATTTGCTAGCTGACATTAATTCTGGTGTCAACTGTTGATTCTGTACGATTTTGTACATAAACGATTGCATCACCTATGAATAAAAACAGTTTTACTTCTTTTTCAGTTTGAATGTCGTCTTATTTTTTCTTGGCTGTTGCACTGGCTGGACCTTCCAGTATGATCGTGAATGGAAGTGGTGAGAGCAGACATCCTTGCCTTGTTCCTCGTTTGACAGGGATGGTGTTCAGTCTTTCCCCATTGAGGATGCTGTTCCTATAGGTTTCTGTAAGGTGCTCTTTGTCAGGTTGAGGAAGTTCCCTTCTACTCCTGTTTGCTGATAATTTTTATTGTAAGTGGATGTTGGATTATGACAAATGCTTTTTCTGCATTTATGGAGATGATTATGTGGTATTTCTATTTTGGTCTGTTGATGTCAACTATATCGGCTGCACTTAAAAATACTAAACTAACCTTGTATTCATAGGATAAACCCCATTTGGTCATGATGTATTATTCTTTTTACATGTTGTTGGATATGATTTGATAAAATATTGTTAAGAATTTTTTCATTTGTGTCTATGAGGGATATTGGTCTATAGTTTTCATTATTCATAATGTTTTTGTCTGGTTTTGTTATCGGAGTAATGCTGGCCTCATAGAATCAGTTGGGAAGTATTCTCTTATTTTCAACTTTCCTGGAAGAATTTGTGTAGAACTGATATTATTTCTTCCTTAAATGTTTGATAGATTTCCCCAGGGAAGCTATCTAGGCCTAGAGTTTTCTCTGTGGGAAGGTTTTTAACTACAAGTTCAATTTCTATATTAGATATAGGGCTATTTAGGTTATCTCTTTCTTCTTGAGTGAGCTTTGGTAGTTTGTCTTTCAAGGAATTTGTTTCTTTTGTTTTTAAATCTTTATTACTTTTAAAAAAGTTGTTTTATTGAGTGGTTTATAACATTGTGAAATTTCAGGTGTACATTATTATTTATCAGTTTCTGTATAGATTGCATCGTGCTCACTACCAATAGTCTAATTTTTATCCATCACCATATATGTGTGCCCCTTCACCCCTTTCTCCCACCTCCAAACCCCCTTCCTCTATGGCAACCACTAATCTGTTCTCTTTGTCCATATCTTTGTTTATCTTCCACATATGGATGAAATCACTTGGTGTTTGTCGCTCTCTGTCTGGCTTATTTCACTTAACATAATATCAAGATCCATCCATGTTGTTGCAAATGGGATGTTTTTGTCATTTTTAAGGCTGAGTAGTATTCCATTATATATGTATACCACATCTTCTTTATCCATTCATCAGTTGTTGGGTACCTGGTTACTTCCATGTGTTGGCTATTGTGAATAATGCTGAAATGCACATAGGGATGCATAAGTTTCTTTGAATTGTTGATTTCAAGTTCTTTGGATAAATACCCAGTAGTAGGATAGCTGGATTGTATGGTATTTCTATTTTTAATTTTTTGAGAAATCTCCATACTGTTCTCCATAGTGGCTGTACCAGTTTGCATTCCCCCCAGCAGTGTATGGGGGTTTGCTTTTCTCCACATCCTCAGCAACATTTGTTGTTTTTTGTCTTGGTGATTATAGTCATTTTAGCAGATGTAAGGTGATATCTCATTGTAGTTTTGAGTCTCATTTCCCTAATGATTAGTGATGTTGAACATCTTTTCATGTGCCTGTTGGCCATCTGTGTATCTTCTTTGGAAAAATGTCTGTTCTCATTCTCTGCCCATATTTTGATCAAGTTGTTTGTTTTTTTGTTGTTGAGTTGTATGAGTTCTTTATATATTTTGGAGATTAACCATTTGTCAGATATATGATTTGCAAATATTTTCTCTCACTTAGTGGGTTGTCTTTTCATTTTGATCCTGGTTTCCTTTGCCTTGCCGAAGCTCTTTAGTCTGATGTAGTCCCATTTGTTTATTTTTTCTTTTATTTCCCTTGTCCAAGTAGACATGGTATTTGAAAAGATCCTTCTAAGACCAATGTCAGAGTGTGTTGCCTATATTTTCTTCTAGGAGTTTTATGATTTCACACCTTACCTTCAGGTCTTTAATCCATTTTGAGTTAATTTTTGTATATGGTGTAATATAATGGTCTACTTTCATTCTTTTGCATGTGGCTGTCTGGTTTTCCCAGCACCATTTATTAAAGAGACTTTCCTTTCTCCATTGTAAGTTCTTAAGAGCTCCTTTGTCAAAGATTAGCTGTCCATAGATAGGTGGTTTTATTTCTGGCTTTCAGTTCTGTTCCATTGATCTGTGTGTCTGCTTTTGTACCAGTACCATGCTGTTGTGATTACTATAGCTTTGTAATATATATATATATATCTATATATATTACAAAAATATATATATTAAAAGAATATATATATATATTAAAAGAATATATATATATATTCTTTTTTTTTTTAAGACTTTATATTTTTCCTTTTTCTCCCCAAAGCCCCCTGGTACATAGTTGTATATTTTTAGTTGTGGGTCCTTCTAGTTGTGGCATGTGGGATGCCACCTCAACGTGGTTCAATGAGAAGTGCCATGTCCATGCCCAGGATTTGAACCGACAAAACACTGGGCCACCTGCAGCGGAACCTGTGAACTTAACCACTCGGCCACGGGGCCAGCCCCTATATATTATTTTTTTAAAGATTGGCACCTGAGCTAACAACTGTTGCCACTCTTCTTTTTTTTTAATTCTTCTCCCCAAAGCCTCCCAGTACATAGTTGTATATTCTAGTTGTGAGTGCCTCTGGTTGTGCTCTGTGGGACGCCGCCTCAGCATGGCCTGATGAGCGGTGCCATGTCCATGCCTAGGATCTGAACCGGTGAAACCCTGGGCCTCTGAAGTGGAGCTCGCGAACTCAACCACTTGGCCATGGGGCAGGCCCCTGTAGTATATTTTGAAGTTAGGGATTGTGATTCCTCCAGCTTTGTTCTTTTTCCTCAGGATTGCTTTCGCTATTTGGGATCCTTTGTTGTTCCATATAAATTTTAGGACTCTTTGTTCTATTTCCATTAAAAATGTCATTGGGATTCTGATTGAGATTGCATTGAATCTGTAGATTGCTTTAGGTAATATGCACATTTTAACTATGTTTATTCTTCCAATACATGTGCATGGAATATCTTTCCATTTCTTTATGTCATCTTTGATTTCTTTCAATAATGTCTTATAGTAGTTTTCGGTGGTTTTTTTTTTTTCACTTTTTTTTTTTTTTAAAGATTTTATTTTTTTCCTTTTTCTCCCCAAAGCCCCCCGGTACATAGTTGTACATTCTTCGTTGTGGGTCCTTCCAGTTGTGGCATGTGGGACGCTGCCTCAGCGTGGCTTGACGAGCAGTGCCATATCCGCGCCCAGGACTCGAACCAACGAAACACTGGGCCACCTGCAGCAGAGCGCGCGAACCCAACCACTCGGCCACGGGGCCAGCCCTTCACTTTTTTTTTTTTGAGGAAGATTGCCTTGAGCTAACGTCTGCCTCCAATCCTCCTCTTTTTGGTGAGGAAGATTGGCCCTGAGCTAACATGTGTGCCCATCTTCCTCTATTTTTTATATGTGGGATGCCTGCCACAGCATGGCTTGATAAGTAGGTCTCTGACCGGGATCCAAACCGGCAAACCCTGGGCCCCTGAAGTGAAGCACGCAAACTTCACCACCACGCCACCGGGCCGGCCCCTAGTTTTCAGTGTTTAGGTCTTTTACCTCCTTGGTTAAATTTATTCCTAGATATTTTATTTTTTTTTGTTGTAGTTGTAAATGGGGTTGTATTCTTGAGTTCTCTTGCTGCTAGTTTGTTATTGGTGTACAGAAATGCAACCGATTTTTGTAAGTTGATTTTGTACCCTGCAACTTTGCTGCAGTTGTTGATTATTTCTAGAAGCTTTCTGATGGGTTCTTCAGGGTTTTCTATATAGAGAATCATGTCATCTGCAAACAGCAAGAGTTTCACTTCTTCCTTTCCAACTTGGATACCTTTTATTTCTTTTTCTTTCCTAATTGCTTTGGGCAAAACCTCCAATACCTTGCTGAATAAGAGTGGTGAGAGTGGGCACCCTTGTCTTGTTCCTGTTCTCAGAGGGAAGGCCTTCCGTTTATCCCCATTGAGTCTGATGTTGGCTGTGGGTTTGCCATATGTGGCCTTTATTATGTTGAGATACTTTCCATCTGTACCCGTTTTATTGAGAGTTCTTATCATAAATGGTTGTTGGATCTTGTCAAATGCTTCCTCTGAATCTATTGAGATGATCATGTGATTTTTGTTTCTCATTTTGTTAATGTGGTATATCACACTGATTGATTTGCAGATGTTGAACCATCCCTGCATCCTTGAAATAAATCCCACTTGATCATGTTGTATGACCCTTTTAACCTATTGCTGTTTTGGTTTGCCAGTATTTTGTTGAGGATTTTTACATCTATGTTCATCAGCGATATTTGCCTATAATTTTCCTTCTTGGTGTTGTCTTTGTCTGGCTTTGGGATCAGGGTGATGTTGGCTTCATAGAATGAGTTAGGAAGCATTCTCTCTTCCTCAAATTTTTGGAATAGTTTGAGAAGGATAGGTATTAAATCTTCTTGGAATGTTTGGTAGAATTCTCAGAGAAGCCATCTGGTCCTGGATTTTATTTTATTTTATTTTTTTGCTTGAGGAAGATTTAGCCCTGACCTAACATCTGTGCCAGTCTTCCTCTAGTTTGTATGTGGAATGCCTCCACAGCATGGCTGATGAGTGGAGTAGGTCCGTGCCTGGGATCTGAACCCACGAACCTGGGTCGTTGAAGTGGAGTGCCTGGATCTTTAACTGCTCGGCCATGGGGCAGCCTTGGACTTTCGTTTTTTGGGGATATTTCTGATTACTCTTTCAATCTCTTTACTTGTGATTGGTCTGTTCAGATTCTCTATGTCTTATTGATTCAGTTTTTGGAGGTTGTATGATGCTAAGAATTTATCCATTTCTTCTAGGTTATCCAATTTGTTGGCATATAGTTTTTCAGAGTATTTTATTATAATCTTTTGTATTTTTGTGCTATCCATTGTAATTTCTCCTCTGTCATTTCTAATTTTATTTACTTGAGACTTCTCTCTTTTTTTCTTAGTGAGTCTGGCCAAGAGTTTGTCGATTTTGTTTATCTCCTCAAAGAACCAGCTCTTAGTTTCATTGATCCTTTCTACTGGTTTTTTTGGTTTCTAGTTTATTTATTTCTGCTCTAATTTTATTATTTCCCTCCTTCTGTTGTCTTTGGGCTTTGTTTGTTCTTCTTTTTCTAGTTCTGTTAGGTGTAATTTAAGATTACTTACTTGAGATTTTTCTTGTTTGTTGAGGTTGGCCTGTATTGCTATGAATTTCCATCTTAGAACCACTTTTACTGCATCGTATAAGAGTTGGTTCGGGGGCTGGCCCGGTGGTGCAGAGGTTAAGTGTGCACGTTCCTCTTTGCTGGCCCGGGGTTCGCTGGTTGGGATCCTGGGTGCAGACATGGTACCCTTGTCAAGCCATGCTGTGGTAGGCATCCCACATATAAAGGAGAGGAAGATGGGCATGGATGTTAGCTCAGAGCCAGTCTTCCTTAGCAAAAGGAGGAGGATTGGCAGCAGATGTTAGTTCAGGGCTAATCTTCCTCAAAAAAAAAAAAGTTGGTATGATGTATTTTCATTTTCATTTGTCTCCAGATATTTTTTGATTTTTCTTTTGATTTCTCATTGATCCAATGGTTGTTCAGTAGCATGTTGTTTAGTCTCCACATATTTGTGACTTTCTCAGCTTTTTTCTTATAGTTGATTTCTAGTTTCATAGCATTGTGGTTGGAAAAGATGCTTGGTATGATTTCAATCTTCTTAAATTTATTGAAGTTTGCCTTGTTTCCCAGTATATGGTCTATCTTTGAGAATGTTCCATGTGCACTTGAGAAGAATGTGCATTCTGCTGTTTTTGGATAGAATGTTCTATATATATCTATTAAGTCCATCTGGTCTAGTTTTTTGTTTAATTCCACTATTTCCTTGTTGACTTTCTGTCTGGATGATGTAAGTAGGGCATTGAGGTCCCCTACTATTATTGTGTTGCTGTTAATTTCTCCCTTTAGGTCTGTTAATAGTTGCTTTATGTACTTTGGTGCTCCTGTGTAGGTGCATATATATTGATAAGTGTTATGTCCTCTTGATGGAGTGTCCCTTTTATCATTATATACTGCCCCTCTTTGTCTCTCATTGCCTTTTTCATCTTGAAGTCTGCTTTGTCTGATATAATTATGGCAACACCTGCTTTCTTTTGCTTATCATTTCCTTGGAGTATCATCTTCCATCCCTTCACTCTGAGCCTATGTTTGTCTTTAGAGCTGAGATGTATTTCCTGGAGGCAGCATATTATTGGGTCTTGTTTTTTAATCCACCTTCCACTCTGTATGTTTTGATTGGAGAATTCAATCCATTTACATTTAAAGTGATTATTGATATATGAAGGCTTAATGCTGCCATTTATCTCTTGTTTTCCAGTTGTTCTAGATTTTCCTTGTTTTTCTTTGCATGTATTTCTGACTACCATTTCGGTTTGGTAATTTTCTATGATGGTTTTCTCTTTATTTATCATCTGTGTCTCTGTTCTGATTTTTTGTTTAGTGGTTACCATGAGGTTTGTATAGAAGATCTCGTAGATGAGATAGTCCATTTTCTGATAGCCTCTTATCTCCATTAACTTAAGCAGGTTCCATCCCTCTCCTCTTCCCTGTCTAAGATATTGTTGTCACAAATTGTTCCATTTTGTGCTGTGAGTTTGTGATTAAACTGAAGCATTTGTATTATTTTTGATGCTTTCCTTCCCTTTATCTTTAATGTTATAATTGATTGTTTGCTAACCTGTTCTGATAGAGAGCTGCAATTTTCTGATTTTCTCTCCTTATCTCCTTGCTCAAGGCTTTGTAAACCTTTTCCTTTTTGTTTCAGGTGCGAGGGCCTTCTTGATCATTTCTTGTAGTGGGGGTCTTGTGGTGATGAACTCCCTCAGCTTTTCTTTATCTGGGAAAGTTTTCATTTCTCCATCATATCTGAAGGATAGTTTTGCTGGAGAGAGTACTCTTGGCTGAAAGTTGTTGTCTTTCAGTATTTTGAATATATCCTTTCACTTTCTCCTGGCCTGTGAGGTTTCTGCTAGAAGTCTGCTTAAAGCCTGATAGGAGTTCCTTTGTAGATTACTTTCTTCTGCCTTGCTGCCCTTAGTATGTTTTCTTTGTCACTGACTTTTGCCAATTTTACTAGAATATGCCTTTGAGAAGGTCTTTTTGCATTGATGTAATTGAGAATTCTATTGCTTCATTTACTTGTAATTCCAGTTCCTTCCCCAGCTTTTGGAAGTTTTCAGCTATTATTTCTTTGAACAAGCTCACTGTTCCTCTCTCCCTCTTGAATACCTATAATCCTTATGTTGCATTTCCTAATTTAGTCAAATATTTCTTGGAGAATTTCATCATCTTCTTCTTTTTTTGCTGAGGAAGATTCACCCTGAGCTAACATCTATGCCAATCTTCCTCTATTTTGTGTGTGGGTTGCTGCCACAGTATGGCTGCCAATGAGTTGTGTAGGTCTGCACCCAGGAACTGAACCTGGGCTGCCAAAGAAGAGTGCACAAACTTAACCACTAGGCGATGGGGCCAGCCCATCTTCTTTTTTTCTTTTAAGTCTTAGTTCTCTCTCCTCTTCCACCTGAAGCATTTCTGTATTTCTATCCTCTAAACTACTAATTCTGCCCTCCATAATGTCAGCTCTGTTTATAAAGGTTTCTAGATTGTTTTTTATCTCATTCATTGTATTCTTCATCTCCAGCATTTGTTTGGGTTTTTTTTTAGAGTTTCAGTCTCTTTTGTGAAGAATTCCTTCTGCTCATTAATTTTATTCCTGAGTTTATTGAACTGTCTTTCTGAGTTTTCTTGTAACTTGTTGAGTTTCTTTATGATAACTATTTGAATTCTCTGTCATTTAGATTGTAAAGTTCTGTGAGTTCAGGATTGGTTTCTGGAGACTTGTCATTTTCATCTGATATGGAGTGTTAATGTATTTCTTCATGGTGTTTGATGAAGTGGACCTTTCCTGGCACATAGTGGTAGTATCTAGTCTCAGATTCCACCTGCCAACACTGGCAGGGGCAGGAGCTGTGTTTTCTGAACCCACTGTGTCTGCTGGAAGTTGTGCCCTTCTGCTGGAAGCTATGCTGACACGGTGTGTCTGTGTCTGCTCTCTGGCCGCTGCTGCCCAGTGGGTCACACATGCAGGCATAGGCCCTCTGGTGTGGGTCCGCTGCCCTGGCTGACTGGCCGAGCCAGTGTGCCAGGCAGGAGGGGAGGGGAGGGGGAGCCCTCTTTTGCACATGTGAGCCCACTCTGCACTCACTGGCAGCCTGCCTGTGCTGCTGTGCCTGGTGGGGGCGCCCATGCAGTGGCCGAGCCACCTTGGTGTGGAGTGCCTCTACCGGCCAAGACACAACCCTGAAAGCAAAAGCATTCTTGCTGAGACCCGCACCCTCCCCTGCCTCCTCCCAGAGTCATGTGCTGGCTGCTGTGTGAGGTCCTGTGCCCTAGATCGCTGCCACTGGGGATTGGGAGGAGATCTGCTCACCTCCTTCCACTGTTTCCTGGGGACCTTCAGACGTATGGCTGCGTGGGTTTCTCAGACATCCTGTTGTGCTATGTGGGTATCCTCTCTTGGTTAATGAATGTCCTTTTGGTTGTATCTTAGCAGGGAGAGTCGAAGGGAACAGCTCACTCCACCATGATGCTGACATCACTCCTCCTTTATTCTTTTCTGTGAGGTATAGTTGACTTTGCTTTTCTTTTAAGTTGTCCAAATTACTGGCATAAAGTTATTCAGAATATATTCTTTTTTTTTTTTTTTTTGGTGAGGAAGATTCACTCTGAGCTAACATCTGTTGCCAATCATCCTCTTTTTATTTTGTGCTTGAGGAATATTAGCCCTGAGCTAACATCTGTGCCAGTCTTCCTCAACTTTGCACGTGGGTCACTGCCACAGCATGGCTTGATTCAGTACCCAGGACCTGAATCTCTAACCTGGGTCCCTGAAGCAGAGTGTGCCAGACTTAACCACTACACCATGGGGCTTGTCCCTCAGAAGATACTCTTAATGTCCTTTTATTATCTGTAGAATCTGTACTGTTGTCACCTCTCTCATTATTGATATTGGTAATGCGTGTCTTCTCTCTTTTTCCTGATCAGTCAGGCTAGAGGTTATGAAATTTATTGATCTCAGATAACTAGCCTTTGGTATCATTGATTTTTTTCCCTCTGTTTTCTTTTTCTTTGATTTAAAAATTTTTTTTTAAAGATTTTATTTTTCCTTTTTCTCCCAAAGCCCCCCAGTACATAGTTGTGTATTTTTAGTTGTGGGTCCTTCTAGTTGTGGCATGTGGGATGCCACCTCAGCATGGCTTGATGAGCGGTGCCATGTCCACACCCAGGATTTGAACTGGCGAAACCCTGGGCCGCCAAAGCAGAGTGTGCATACTTAACCACTCGGCCACAGGGCTGGGCTTGTCTTTGATTTTTATGCTGATATTTATTATTTCCTTTCTTTTGCTTTCTTTGAGTGTCTAGTTTCTTAAGATGGAAGATGATGTCACTCTTCTTTTCTAATACAGGCATTTAATGATATAAATTTCCCACAATTTTGATAGGTCTTTTCACTTTCATTCACTTCAAAATGCTTTCTGATTTCACTTTTGATTTCTTTTTTGACTTGTATTATTTTGAAGCATATTAAGTAGTTTTTAAATACTTGGAGATTTCTCAGATAGCTTTCTCTTACTGATTTCTAATTTAATTCCATTGTGGTCAGAGAGCATACTTTGTGTGACTTGAATTCTTTTATATTTATTGGGATTTGTTTTATTGCCCAGAATGTGGTCAGTCTTGGTAAATGTTCTATTTCCATCCCTTGGAAACAATATATATTCTATTGTTAATGACTGTAGTGTTCTATAAATATTGCTTAGGTCAAGCTGGTTGACAGTATTGTTCAGGTCTTTTGTACCCTTACTGATTTTCTGTACACTTGTTCTCCCAGTTACAGAGAGAGAGAGGTGTTATTGAAATCCCTACTATAATTTGGATTTGTCTATTTCTTCTTGCATTTTTGTTAGTTTTGTGTATTTTGAAGTTCTGTTATTAAGTGCATAAATGTTTATTTAGGACTGTTATGTCTCTGAAATCTACTTTGTCTAATATTAATATAGTCACTCCAGTGTTCTTATGACTAGTGTCAGCCTCGTTTTTCTTTTCCCATCCTTTTACTTTAACCTCTCTATATTAACATGTCAGTCTTTCCTGTGGTTTCCTAAATATATGAAATATGGTTATAATAACTGTTAATGTCCTTGTTTACTAATTCTTTCCTCTGTGTCATTTCTGGGTCGGTTTGTATTGGTTGATTCATCCTCATTCTGGGTTGTATTTTCTTCTTTGCATGCCTGGTAATTTTTTATTGGGGGCCAGACGTTATTACCTTGTTGGTGCTGGATATTTCTATGTCCCATTATTCTTCTTGAGCTTTGCTCTGGGTTGTGGCTAAGCTGCTTGGGAACAGTTCGATCCTTTCAGGTCGTGCTTTTAGCTTTGTTAGCTGAGATGAGAAAGCATTTAGTCTAGGGCTAATTTTACTTCTCTACTTAGGCAAAACCCTTTTGAGTGCTCTTCCCAATGCCCTGTGAGTTTTGATGTTTTCCCCTCTGGCTTCTGGGAGCAGGCCCATTCTTGGCTCACCGTGAGCTCTAGGCATTGTTTCTGCTAATCATTTTGGGTGGCTCTTTCCCTGGTGTTGGGTGGTTTCTTCCCAAACATGCACTTATTTAGTTTCCTATTGCTGTAGTAACAAATTACCACAAACTTAGTGGCTTAAACAACACATTTTCTTAAAGTCCTTGAAATCTAGCGTGGACCTCGTTGAGCTAAGTTCGAGGGGTCAGTAGGGCTGTGCTCTTTTCTGGGGACTTTGGGGAGGATCTGTTTCCTGCTCTTTCAGGCTGTTGGCAGAATTTGGTTCTTTGTGGCTGCAGGATTGAAGTCCCTGTTTTCTTGCTGGCTGTAAGATGAGGGTGTTTCAAGCTTCTGTAGGCCACCCACATTTCTTGGCTCAGAGCCTCCTTCCTCCATCTTCAAAGCTAGCCATGGTGGGTTGAGTCCTTCTTATTCTTCAAATTTCCCTTCCTTCTTCTTCCTCTCCTCTCCCAGATCCAGCTGGGAAAGCTTTTCTGTTTATAAGGACTCACGTGATTAGGCTGGTCTCACCCACGTAATCCAGAGGAATCCCCCCACCTCAAGGTCTCTACCTTCTGTCTTGTCTGCTGAGTCCCTTTTGCTGTGTAACATATTCACAGCTTCTGGGGATGAGGGCATGAGCATCTTTGGGGACATTATTCTGCTACCCAGTGCTGACCAGTAAATCAGCTGAGTAACCAGAGGACCCTCTGCAGGCGTCTGGAGTTCTCTCTGGTCCTAAAGCCTGCAAACTCCAGCAGGCCCTAGGTCTCCTGGGACGCTCCTGGTCGGTCTCCTCAACTCAGGTGTATTGCTGGGCCCTCCTGAGTGTTCCTCAGCCTGGCTACGCCCTCCAGGCAGTGAGCTGGAGTTGTCTCAGGGCCCCCGGCCCTCGTCTTCTGATGTCCATCCTCCTGAGGACTTTGATTCCATGTGTCTTGTCCGGTTGTATAATTGTTTTGGTCAGGAGGGCAGATTGGTCTGTTACTTCCATCTGGGGTGGGAGCAGACGTCTCTTATGCTTATTTACTTTTGTTTGCTCCTGTTGGAGTTGGGTGAGCCTAGCTGTGTGCTTGTATGAAGGGTGTTCCAAACTTCATGGAGTTTGAGCTGGATTAGCCCTTGTTTGTTCCGAGGTGGTGGAGATAGGCAGCTATGGCTTTTCGTGGGGCAAAGCCTCTGCCTCAGGGACAGGCTGCTCTCCTCACAGACTCAGACTGGGTCCAGGAACTCAGGATTTGGCTTCCACTTGAGGGTGTGGCTGCCTTTGGGAAGCGTGTGCCATGGGCTCTTCCTGGAAGCTGCTGCCCGTGCACCTCATGCCCTGCTTGACAGCTGCGGCGTTTTCAGCTCTTCATCCTTTCAGGGTTTGGGATTTTTTTGCCTTCTCCTTGCTCTGCCACAAATGGAATACATGTTTTTATTTCTTGTTTTCCTTGTTACTTTTAGATGCTTTCCAGGAAGAAAAGGGAAACACCTTGCTGATGCCACCATCTTCAAACCAGAGTTGTCTCCATCTGCTTTCTGTCTGCCCGGGATCCCTGGAAATTTCTGGTCTGCTAATTTTACCTTTTCTTGTTTCTTTCCTTTTGCATTTATTTTTTTAAGAGACGCATCCTTTCTATCATTTCATTGAGGTTTTGGTGGGACAGGTGAATGCTTGGGAGCATCTTGAACTTCTTGAACTAGAATTCTCACTTATTTTTAATTCCACCACCTCCCCATTGTTACATGATTTCTCACCTTGCCTCCTTCCTGTGTGTGCACAGCAAATTGAGTATGTCCTACCTGGTTAGGGGAAGATCATGGCACCTCTCCTTTGTTATCGCCATCGTTTTATGGATGAGAGGTGATCAAGGGGACAAAGGGGTGGTGGGATCACCAGTGAATAAAGGACACGAATGTTAGAAAGCAGTCAGCTGTGACGCTGAGGGCCTGTGGCCCCTCTGACCTTACAGGTCCTTGCAAAGTATGACATAGGACTGAGCATGTGACCATATGATGAAGAGGCGGAGGCACTTGCTTATTTGATGAACTTCATTCTTTGAGTCCAGCTGTTGCAAATGGTGCTTTGAGGCATGCGATATTTGAAAGCTGCGATTCTCTAATCCCGTGGGCTGCTTGGATGGTTGGTTTCAGGCACCAGCGAGCCGATTGGATCCCTGTGCTGCCCATGCAGTCTCTTTCTGCCACTAGGAGGCTCATTTAATGTTGTGCTAGAATTCTCAGGCGTGGGGACCCCTGGCCCTGCCATGGTCAAGGCCGTTGTTCTTGGCCCTCAGGGAGAGGTTTCTCTGCTCTGCACAGGTTGTCAGCGACACAGGCCTCATGTACGTCCTCTCTTCTTCACAGAGTGAAGGAAGATGTAGGTGGAGGCAGTGACCACGCTTGCCCAGGCCACTGTCAGTCAACTGGGAGCGGCCCTTGTGGGCCGGCCCCACACCGGCAGCAGGGCTGCCAGGTGCTGGGGCGGAGGAGAGCTGGTAGCTGTTGTGGGAATGGTGCCTTTTGACAGGTGGCTCGGCCAAAGTGTGGCAGAAACAATTCTCCCGGAACAAATTTGTTTAAATCGCGTGTTTTATACAAGCATAGTAACCGTCCATAAACTGAGGAAGCTTATGAATTAAATGTTGTATTTTTGGTTACTCCAGGTTTGAGAAGAAGCTGTCTGTGTTCACAGTGGGCGAGAGAAAGTTGAGACTACCGCAATGACCGAGTCCTACGTGAAGAGTGAGTGGGCAGGGTGGGTGGGGCTCCCAAGGGTAGGGCATCTGCTGGGCTCTCAGGCAGCCCTCAGTGTCACACCTGCTAGCTTTTGCGTTTGAGATGCAGATGAGCACATGGCATTGAGTGTGGTTTGAAGAAATGACTGTTGCATGAACACACTTTCTCTAAGATTTCATTAAAAAAAAGAAACAGTAGTCGCGTCTGCAGATACTGAAGCAGAGGGGGTCAGATTTGGCCACAGGCTCAGTCTGGTGTGGGGGACGGTGTTTCCTGGGTGCAGGGGCTTTGTGTTCATGTGGGAGGGGTCCCTGTGTCTTCACCCCTTTCTACACCTTCCCCGGGTGCAGTGTCCGCTCTGACTGGCCACTCTGCCCTTGCAGCCAGGGCCAGCAGTTTGCTGAGGGCATGGCCAAGAGCAGGGTGGAGGCGGGGGGATACTTGTCCTTGCCCCACAGAGCTTCATCCCTAGGGGTAAGGATTTGTAAGCACTGCTTGCAGGCACCATGCCCTGACCTCGCGGCACACTGAGGATGATGGGGTCCTGTCCAGGGTGCTGAGCAGGAGAGACCTGGCTTCAAGTGTGGGGACAGGGTGATGAGGAGTCTGCAAGAGCAGGTGGTGGGACTGGCGTGCCACTCTGCAAGGGCAGGAGGGCCAGAGGGCCACCTGGGGGCAGCTTTCCACTTGGCCTTGAGCCTGCAACCGCTGCCTTTTATAGGAGCCACGGTCCAGCGGAGCGGGAGACATGAAGCATGCACGGCCTGGGACATAAGGTCAGGGGAGAGGTGGCCAGAGTGCCCTCAGAGCAGGCAGAAAGTGTGTTCCAAGAGAGACCCCGGCGAGCTAGGGGAGCGGGGCACATATGTGAGAGCGGCTCCTCCAGCTCTGGGTCGGAGCTCTCTCTGAGGGTGCTGGCCCGAGTGGGGTTGGCGCCCGCCTGAGCACGCGCACCGGGCTTTGTCGCTGCAGAGCTGTCCACCATCCTGCTGGACGCCGTCACCGATAAGGACCCGCTGGTGCAGGAGCAGGTGTGCAGTGCCCTGTGCGCACTCGGAGACTCGCAGCCGGAGGAAGCGCTCAGGGCGTGGGAGGAGTACCTCCGGCAGCACGGAAAGGTGAGACCACCGCAGGCGGGGTGGGGCTGCGGGGCTGCGGGGCCCGCAGGCCGGGGGCGGGGCTGTGGGGGGCGGGGCCCAGGGCAGTGCAGCTGGCCTGGCCGGAGCTCTAGAGCCCCAGGCCCCTGTGGGCACCTGCAAGTCCTAGCTCTCTGGAGGCGGAGCATTTCCAGGACAGATGACCCCGCTCTATCTTGTGGCCTGTGGGTTGGCCCTCTTGTAGGGGGACAGGGTAGTGAGAAGAGCACGTGGACAAGTGCTCTGAGAGCCGTAGAAGCTGGGGCATGCCTGCTGCCTTCAGAGAGGGGCTGCATAAGGAGGCCAGGGTCTCCTGCAGACCTGGCTAAGTTGGCGGAGGTGTGACCGGCTGCGGGAACCCCGTCGTGGGCTGTACTGAATGCAGCCCTGCAGGGATGTCGGAGCGCCATCGGACCCTGGGCACAAAAGCTCCAAGCCAGCCCTCTCCTCTTAGAATTTCCTCCTCTCTGGTCTCTTGGCTCCATGGTTCTATGACTCGGTTAGTTCCCTGTTGTCTGAAATAATTGTGCACGACGTCTAGTTTTCCTCAGTGCGTGGTTTAGTCCCCTTCCTGGAAGTGGAAGAGACTTTTGCAGTCTCAAAAGACCATTTTTCTTTTTTTTTATATTTTGATATGTAAAAAGGGATCTTGGGGCCGGCCTGGTGGTGCAGCAGTTAAGTTCACTCATTCTGCTTCGGCGGCCTGGGGTTTGCTGGTTGGGATCCTGGGTGCGGACATGGCACCCCTTGGCACGCCATGCTGAGGCAGGTGTCCCACATATAAAGTAGAGGAAGATGGGCGTGGATGTTAGCTCAGGACCAGCCTTCCTCAGCAAAAAGAGGAGGATTGGTGGCAGAGCTCAGCTTGGGGCTAATCTTCCTCAAAAAAAAAAAAGGGATCTCTACAGTGTTAGTCCTTTCTTCCTCGTATATCAACTGCCATGCCCTGGGGGAAATAGCCCAGTGCCGCTGGGTGGCCACTGAGTTCGTTGCATTGGCTTTGTGACCTCTTTGGTGAGAGTCTCCTTCTTCTCTCGGCTGTCCTAGCCTGTTGTGTCTGCGGAGGAATGCTTGGGTGGCCTGTGAGGGCTTTGGTTAGAGACACATACCTCCTAGACTAAGCCGGGGGGAGTGCACACTCCTGCCTGGGCACTGTGTGTGTGTCCACCCCAGTCTCCTGTGGCTTCATGCTGGGCGTCAGGGCCTACTCTGAGTGGCTGAAAGATTCCAGCACACACGACGCCCTGAAGTCAGCGTCTGCTTGTTAGACAAAGAAGATTCGGGCTGCGTTGGCTGTTTGAGGAAATGGCCAAAGAATACTGAAGGTGGCTAAAAAAGCCTTTGTTATTTTTAGCAATTTGTAGCAAAATTTAAGTGTGCTTCATGCTTGTCATTTCCTAGCTTGTTTATGATTTTACCCCTTAGCCTTTTTAGTTTCTTTAAACAACTTAAAAACAAACCTCACAATTGCATATTTATAGTAAATGTATATTAAGTTGGAAGTTCTAACCTACAGAGTGTAATCCTTTCCAGTCGCCTCCCTCCCTCTCCCTAATGTCATCTGATCCACAAACTACTTCCGGGAGGTTTGGGCCACTTCTAGTTTCTACCATTCACTTGTGTTTCATCGTAACCACACTCGATTGGGCTGCGTCTTAGACTGTGTGCACATTTCACTTCCGATTGAATCTGTCTCCAAAAGGATGTGGGGCAACAGAAAAAAGATATGCGGCACTGTCCAGTCATCAAATCTCAAGGCAGCATTTTGAGACACGTGTGATACTTTATAGGTGTCAGCTTCTGGAGGCTTCTGGTGCTCGTCCTGGACAGTGGCTGGCCTCCTGGTTTTAGACACATCCCATCGCATTCCTGTTAGCCCAGGCCAGCAGGGGTAAGGTGAACACATGGACAAACAGACTTCTTCACAATGGCTATCAGGCCAGTGAAAGGGGAGTGATTTGGGGAAGAGGCAAAAATAGTTGTCTTAGTCTGTTCAGGCTACTATGACAAAAATGCCACAGACTGGGTGGCTTATACACAGCAGACTAGGATTTCACACCGTTCTGGAGGCTGGAAGTCCAAGATCAAAGTGCTGGCAGACTCGGGGTCTAGTGAGAGCTTGCTTCCTGGTTTATAGATGGCTGTCTCCTTACTGTGTCCTCACATGGCAGAAGGGATGAGAGAGCTCTCTGGGATCCCTTTTGTAGGGGCACTGATCTCATTCCTGAGGGCTCCACCCTCATAACCCAATCAACTCCTAAAGGCCCCACCTCCTAATGCCATCACATTGGGGGTTAGGGTTTCGACATATAAATTTGTGGAGGATACAGTCTATAGCAATAGTAAAACCAAATTTTCAAAAAGTAAAAGAAGTTTTTCTTTTTTTTTCTTCTTATTTTTGGGGGCTGGGTCCAACCTCACATCCTCCCATCTCGTTTTCTCTAGAGAGTCTCGTCCTAACGTAAGGGAGTTTTAATCGGCCGCACATCAGCACGTTCGTATCCATAGTCTTCACACACAGGCTGCATGAGGCCAGTGACGGGCAAGCTCGTGTGTGGGGATCGGCCCTGTCACACTAGGTCCACTCAGCTTTAGTCACATGAACCCGCTCTATCTGTTAGAAAAGGAATCGATTCCCACTCACATAATGGACATTAGAGCCCAACGTGAAAACATGAGTTAAGACTTAATACTATTTCAACTCGAGTGCAGACTTCACCTTGATGCTGGTTCCTACTGGGGTTACATTTGATTGTGCTGAAGTGAACAGCTCTTGCCCACCTAGCTCAGGGTCTTAGGTGTGTGCTGACATTCACCACGTGCATTAGGACCATGTGGTGACTGACCGACCTTTGAGTCACTTGCAGAGGTCCTGCCAGCAGATGGCTCAATCATCTAGTCAGCAGACTCAGTCAATTCTAGGGGAAAAGGGTGATGGGGTCATTGGCAACCTGCTAACACATCAAAATGGTTGAGCTGAAAATCTCATCCATACCCCTTCTGGGCCTGTATCGTTGGCAAGCCAGCCTGGTGCACGTCCCTCAGCCGTCGCTGTTCAGTTCCTACTCTGCTAAAATGACAAGGGCGGCTGTGGTTGCATAGCTCTGCATGCGGAGCCCCGTGAGGCCTTCCCCTCTGTCAGGGGAGCCCTCCACAGCTCATTCTGATGTGACTAGTGTCCTACCCACTGAATTTTCCAGAGCAACATAAAATGGAAATAAAAACCTTTTCTTTAAAAATAAGCAGCTATTGCAATCCCTATCAAAATCCCAATGATGTTTTTTTGCAGAAATAGGAAAACCATCCTAAAATTTATATGATATCCCAAGGGATCCCGAATAACCAAAACATTCCTGAAAAAGAAGAACAAAGCTGGAGGACTCACATCCTGATTTCGAAAGTTACTACCAAGCTGCAGTAATCAGACCCGTGTGGTCCTGGCCGAGAGGAAGAAATACAGACCAATGCAAGAGAACAGAAAGCCTCGCATATATGGTCAAATGGTTTTCGACAAGGGTGCCAAGACCATTTAATGGGAAAAGACAGTCTTTTCAACAAATGGTACTGGGGAAATTGGATATCCGTGTGCAGAAAGATGAAATTGGAGCCTTACCTCGTACCACATAAAAAAATTAACTCAAAATGGATCACAGACCTAAATGTAAGCCCTAAAACTAAAACTCCTAGAATAAAACATAGGACAAAAGCTCCATGACATTGGATGTGGCAATGATTTCTTTGATATGACACCAAAGGCACAGGCAACAAAAGAAAAAATAGACAAATTGGACTTCATGAAAATTTTAAAAAATTTGTATGTCATATATGTTATCCACAGAGTAAAAAGGCAACCCACAGAATGGAAGAAGATATTTGAAAATCATACATATGATGAGGGATTAATACTCAGAATATATAGAGAGCTCCTAAAACTCACCTACAAAAAACCAAACAACCTGTTTCAAAAATGGACAAAGAAGTTGAATAGAAATTTCTCCAAAAAAGATATACGAATGGCCAATAAGCACATGAAAAGATGCCATCACTGATCATTAGAGAAATGCAAATCAAAGCTACAATGAAATACCACCTCACAGCCATTAGGATGGCTAAAATAAAAAAACCAGAAACGAGTGTTGGCAAGGATGTGGAGAAATGGGACCCCTTGTGCACTGTTGGTTAGAACATAAAGTGGCACAGCCACTGTGAAAAACAGTATGGCGGTTCCTCAAAAAATTAAAAATAACCATATTAGCACAATCCCCCTTCTGGGTATATACCCAGAATTCGAAAGCAGGGTCTCAAAGAGATATCTGCACTCCCATATTCACACAGCATTATTCACAACAGCCAAAATGCAGAAGCAACCCGAGTGTTCATCGACGGATGAATGGATAAATGAAATGTGGTATATGCAAACAATGGAATGTTATTCAACCTAAGGAAGGAAGTTCTGCAATATGTTACAACATGGATGAACCTTGAGGACATTAGGCTAAGTGAAATAAGCCAGTCACAAAAAGACAAATCCTGTATGATTCCACTTACACTCATGCTTTGTTTAACAACAAGGATACGTTCTGAGAAATGTGTCAGGTGATTTTGTCGTGCAAACATCATAGAGTGTATGAAGGGGAACAAAATTTGCCACCCTAAATTGTGTCTCTTTAACATGAGGATTATTTTAGGCTGATTATTTTTAAGAAACGAAAGACTCAAAGTTTTTCTCTTTACCTCCTCCTTAACAGCCTAGAAGAATTCAGATAAAAAACTTGTCTCAGGAAGCGAGGTATTGCCTTAGCATAACATGAACTAGGTTGCAGACAGGGGGAACCTAGAAAAGGCTGTTTGCTGGGCTCACTTCTGTGTTCTTCTCTTTCTCTGTGGCTGAAGAAACACTGATTTTCCAAATATTTGCCCCTTCTCACCTACCTGTGAATTGCCTTCCTTCCCTTTGAAGTCCCCGACTCTCCCCACCCCAACATCTTTTTTTGTCTTTAGCTCAGGATGGTATTTAAGGGCTTTGGCCATTTTGGTGAGTTGCTCAGTTTTCCTGGGTTTCTCCCATGTATACATGTTGTTAAACTTTTGTTTGTTTTTTTCCTGTTATTCTGTCTCATGTCAATTCTTAGACCAACCAGAAGAACCTAGATGGGTAGAGGAAAATCATAGTCTAGGGACAGAGAGAATGGTGGTGGCTGGGGCTGCGGAGAGAAAGATGGGGAGTCACTGTTTAATGGGGACAGTCTCAGTTTCACAAGATGAAGAGAGCTGTGTGGTTGAATGGTAGTGATGGTTGCACGACGATGTGAATGTGTTTAATGTCACTGAACTGTATAGTTGAAAATGGGTAAGATAGTAAACTTTATGTTATGTGTATTTTAACACAATAAAGAAAAGAAAAAAAAAAACCCCAGCAGTTGTGTTTTTAGGACATTTTTGTTTTCCTCCAATAAAAGTTATATACTTTTATTTAAGGAGGCTTGTTACCGTGTTAACTTTCTAGCAACAAGAAGCTTTCCTTGAAGAAAGATGTTCCTGAGTGGGGCCTTTTCCAACTGTTAATGGAGGTAGGGTTTTAAAAATACAGTATTTATAGCCATAAAACAAAACAAATTCAGACCAAATCCTAGAACAGAAGTAATGCATATCCAAATTTGGGGTTTTTTTCCAAAAAGATATAGATTCCTACAACACATTTTTCAGGGAATGCATCTTTGCCATGGGGGCCTCGGTTTCCCAGTTACATAGCCCATCAGCAGTTTACTGGCCCAGCTGACCCCGTCTGTTCCACTGCACTGAGGGGCAAAGTGTCCCGCACAGGGTGACTGACGGGCTGTGAGCGGAACCCGTAGAACTCAGCCCCAGGAACTCCATCTCTCCATTCTGTTTTTCTGGGGGAAAAAAGCAAAGATCCTCCATCAGATGTCCTTATATTTGAGAAAAGAAAACAAAGGCAGCTAAAAATGGGTACATAATGCACTTTGCGATGTATTTCCAAGACCAAGAACCAGAAGGCAAAATATTTTAAGAAAACAGAAGTAATGTGAGTCCAAATCAAGTGGGAACCAACGTTCCACCTGCTTTGTCACAGCTGTTCTTCCCAACTTGGCAGGAATTTTGATTAAATAAAATCATACTAATTTACATTCATTTTTTATTCTTTCCCCCAAATTCTCTCACTCTTCAAAATAAACACACCTCCTAAGCCAGCCATGCCTCTCCCACTGACCCCCCAGTGGAGGCACTCAGCTCGGCTCCAGGGAGGAGGGACTTCCAAAGGACTGCTTGGTGTCCCATGTGGGAAGAGCATCCAAATTAAGAAAATCTGAAATAATAATTTATCAAGCTTAAACTTTAAATGCAAACAAGCTTGCTTACAGAGGCCTGAAAAGAAAGGGAAGTGAGCATTCACACCAGAGGGGCCGACGCAGCGGAAGCGTGACCGTCACCTTTGCCATCAAAGACTTGCCACCTCACAGGATGGCTGGAAAATTCAATGCTGAGAAAAACACCTAAAACTGAAGCTTTCCCTCAGAAAATGACAGCAGGTCTCACGTTAACTGTTAGTAGACCTAGAGATGTTTATGTTCTACGTGGGCTTTTTTTCAGGAACAGACAGCATGTCCACTGTGACCTGGTGCTGAGTAATCAGTGTGTGTAACACATTCAGCAGACACATGTTGGTGCCAACCGCTAGTGCTCAGAGCAGCATGCATGGCCGAGCGCTGTGAGGGGGTCAGGCTTCCCCTGGCGCTCTGTCCCTCTGCCGCACACTGAGGCCAAGTTGGTGTCCATTCCATTCAAACAGTGGCTGGACATAGTACTTGGCTTTCTTCACCAAGCTGGTGCAAGGCGTTTCTCCCACGTGGGACGGCACCGACACGTCCACCTGCAGACAGTGCAGCTGAGATGGCTGTTGGCATAGATGTAGGCACCTGGCTGCCCAGCGCAGCTGCTCACGGCCTCTGCAGGAGGGAGCTCGGGGGTGCCTTGGTGGGGAGGGGGCTCTCACCCTGGGATCGTGTGCCTTCGGTAGCGGCTGCTCCAGGGCCTTTTCCTCCAGCCTGAGCAGCAGTCCCACTCCGCTGTGCACCCCTGGTTTCACAGAGTGAGACCGGCCCGAGTCTCGTCCTCTCTTTCTTGCCCCTTTTCTTCCCTTCGCCCAGGCTCTGTCCTGTCCCCAACTGCACTGAGATGGTGCGCCCCCATTGTCTGCACCCGCTGTCTGGATGTGCTGTTCCTGCAAGTGGGGGGGGTCCTCAGAGAGAGGCCAGTCTTGGTCTTTCCTGGCTCCCAGCATATTTCTTGGGCTTCCCTCCAGTCTCTATGACTGCCCTGGGACCCCTGGCGGGATGGAGCCCTTCCCTTGGCGAGGCTCTGCTCATCTTGGAGTTTCTTCATCATGTGAAGTGCCTTACTTTCCTGGCTAGCCCCCTACCTGTCACTGCAACTTCAGTTGTCATGGGCACATCCCCAGTGAAGGCGAAGAGGACATGTGCCAGATGGGATGGCACCTGGGAGAAAGCTGATGAGAGGGCTGTGTCAGGGCAGAGGTGGGGCTGGGGCCAGAGGCAGGACTTGTGGAGGGTTAACCCAGGAGATGGGTCAGCCAGGACCACCTGGAGCAGGGGAGAAACTGTGGGGTTATGGCTAAGGGGGACATGGGGCAGTGTTGTCATTTTACATCTAAGTCTCAGGAGACTCAGGCATGTTCATAAGCTGGGGAGGGGCTGTGAGACAAATGAGTCCTGGTCGGAGAGAGCTTTGTTGTGATAGGGTCGCTTCGCTGAGGACAGGAGGGGCAGTCCCTCCTGGGACATGGGAGGGCAGAAGTCCGCCAGCTTAACACCTGCGTGTCGTTGGCCTTGTGCAGAACGCTCCTAGCCCTTCTGAAGAGCGGGTGCCCTGCACACACTTATCCAGGCCCTTCTTCGTGTGAGGCATTAAGTAGGTTCTGTGGGCAAGAAGGATGGTCAGATGTGCTCCTTTCCTCCCGTGGTGGGGCAGAGATGGATGATTTTGTTTTGAGTAGCCCCTGTAGAGAGAGAGGCGCCGGCAGGGTGCCGGGGTGCTCGCCTTACCTTCCACGATGTTCCGCAATGTTTTCTCTCCTCAGCTGGCACATCCATACCGGACGATGATCCTGAGGGCCATGGAGGTGGTTGTGAGCAATCACATCAGTGAGCTGGACAAGGACATGGCCAGGGCCATCATCCTCCTGGCCTCCAGCGAGATGACCAAGGCGAAGGTACAGGGGGCGCCAGCCAAGGCCCCCACCCTGACCTGGCAGACTCGGCCCTGGCTTGGGGATAGAAGCTTGTTTCTGGGTCTTTCTAGCGCGTTAAAAATTGTGCCTGGCTGCCTTGGGCTGACCCTTGGTCCTGCACACTGACTGGCCCCCTGGGGCGGGGAGGGTCACCTCATAATTTCAGAGGTGGAAACTGAAGCAGAGAGCAAAATCCCTAAACTCTGAGGGCAAATGTAGGGCTACCGGTGCCCACATCTTGGTGTTTGGGGGCGGTGCTGGGCTCAGCCTGGGACCCGGCCCACAGTGGCAGCACTTGCTTTGTCACAGTGAGCCTGAAAACAGGCAGCTTGTCCTTGGCCGGTGTGACGGAGGGCAGAGTGTCTCGTTTTTGCCTCTTGAGCCATTTCAGGGTGAGGTACTGCCTCCTTTGGTTGGTTGGGGTCTGAGTTCAGATTCTTTTTTGGATACAGGAATTGGTTTATGACTGGCAGCAGGCTGCCAGCAACGTCCTTGTGGCTGTGGGAAAGAGGTTCATTGGCCGAGTGATGGAAGAGATGCTGAGCAAGTTCCAGCCTGGGATCCTGCCCCACTGTTTTGTTGTGCAGACGCTCGCCAACCTCTCTGTCTCCAATGGTAGGCAACAGCTTGTCCTTGACCTCCTTCTGCCCGTGTTCTTGAGCAAGTCATGAGGACCTTTGAGAGCCCACTGCTGCCTCAGTTCCTCACCACCCGACCCAGGCTGTGCAGAAGGAGCCCTGGCTGTGTGGCCAGGGTGCCCTCTGCCTCTCCCTGGGGCACAGAGGGTGCAGGAAGGATGGAGGCTGGCAGTGGGGCCTCTGTGACAAGTTCCCTTCTTGCAGTGTTCGGCATGGTGCCCTTCCTGACGTCCATCCTGAACACCATGCTGCCCATGCTGGGCATGGCCAAGCACGACACGATGCGGGTGGTGTTCTGCTGTGGTAAGATGGTCTCCACGGGCAGGGGCTGGGTGCTGCCTGCCCATTCCTTGGCCTTTTGTCTCCATTGTCCCTTTGGGAGGGGCTGTGGCTCCTTTAGGCGCAGGAGGTGGGCAGAACAGTTAGAGGAAGGGTGACTGCAGAGGCTTGGGCTGGGTGGGCACTGCTGGAAGCAGAGATTCAGCCTCTGTCCTCTGGCTGCTTCTCTCTACTGCTGGGTAACCCTCCTAGCCTACACCATGATCCTCTGAGGCCTGGACACCTGGGAGTGCGGGAAGAGACTTCCTCAAAGTCACAGTGAATTCCCATTTCTCTCCCCGCTCCATGCTGAAAGAGTGAGCACTCCCTGGGCATCTTGGAACGGGGTATTCACTCTCCTCCCACCTTCTGTGTCTGTGCTCTCTGTGTGCCTGGGCAGGGGGTGGCGCCTCGTGGTGTGGCCCTTGGTGGGAAGGGAGGTGTTCCTGTTTTAAGGGAAGCAGAGGGTCCTGAAACACAAGGGGTATGGGGGCCTGGGCCTGCCCTAGCAGCCACCACACAGCCCTCGTTCTTTGGCTTCCTTGTGTCCCCAGCGTCCCGATGACCCATCTCAGGAAAACTGCCAGCTCTGGTACTGAGGGGAGGGAATGGGAGCACCCAGGCTGACGGAGGTCCCCCAGGAGGACTGGACCCTCGTTAATCCCCCATCCTCCTCGGCTGGCACCAGCAAGGGAAGGGCATGGCAGGGCCTGTGGACGTGCGGGAGGGCGTGGTGAGGGCCTGGTTACAGCAGGGGCATGGTGACGTGATGGGGGCAGGGGCAGGGGCTGCACAAAGCTCAGCTGAGGGGTCAGATCTTTGCCAGCTGACCTTGTGTCGCTGCCACCTCTTGGTGCACCAGAGAAGGGGTGGTGGTTGTGGAGGGACCCTGAGGAAGCTGCCATCACCACCCACACCTGAGGGCTTTTGTAGTAGAGGCCTAGAGCTTTGGGCTCCAGCCCACCCTGCCCACGATGGCTTTGGGTCCAGGATCTCCCTCCTCACCCCCCACCCAACTCTCAGGGGCCGAGGAGGGGCTCCAGCTCCTGCCAGCCCTCCTCACAGCCCCTGCGCTCCCACCTCTCCTTTCCCTGCCATGGCCTCTTTGTGCCTTCCTCTCGCAGGCTCCTCCCACTTGTGAGTGTCGGCAGGCTCCTTGGGTTGAATGATAGAAATGCTCATCGACCAACCTAGTTTTGGCTAAGAAGGGATTTGTGACAGGATCATGCGGCAGCTGAGCCAGGAATTCCCACTCAGCTGGGAATGCTGGAGCAGGACACTGAAGGGACCGAGACAGGGCGGTGGGGGTGTAGGGGTGTGGACCTTAAGTGAATACTTCGGTAGAAACAGGACTGGGAAGTGTGGGGACTGGGGAGGATGGCTTCCAGGCTGGAGGGGGAATAAGAGCCAGGTGTCTGACCGGAGTGTTGAGTCATTGGTGGCTCAGCACAGCTCTTCTGAGAAGCACACGCATCAATCCTTGCACCTGCACAGGCTCTGAGCAGAAAGCTGGCTTGCAGTTCTGAAGAATTCTTGGTCCCTGCCTCTTCACAGGCCTAAAGCCCCCTGCAGTTTTTACCATGTTGATCTTTTGTATGTGAAACAAGTGGGTTTAGCCAACACACACTGTTGTTGGATGCTCTCATGTGGAAATGTGCACTCCGTGCTATGAACAGCACGTTCAGTGTCTGCAGTTGGAGGAGAGAGGGGTCTTGCCCACTGGCATGGCCTCAGTCAGGCCAGTAGAGTCTACATTGGCCCATCAGTGGCATGGGTGGGCTGAGGGAGGGCTGAGGCCTCCTGCCCTTCCAGGCAACCTCTGCTTCTGGGCAGATCTGTGTCCACTGTAGGAAGGAGGCTCAGGTCCAGCTGAGAACAGGGGCACTGGGCTGAGAACAGGAGTAAGCGCACACTTGAAGGTTCTCACTCGTGCAGTTCACAGGGTGCTGTGGCCAGGCAGGAGGGGATGGGGAGAAGACCCCAGAGACAGCACCGACGTTTCCAGACAGCTGGCACACGGTTGGCCTGGCCACACTGTCCAGCACCAAAAGGCAGGCAAAAATTACTGCCCGTTAGGAAAGCCTCTAATAGGAAAGAGTGCACCCAGATAAACAGAAACCTGAGACTTAGGGGAGGAAGGCAGTTCTAGGAGAAGAAAACAGACAAGAAGGGAAATCTGTAAAAAGAAGACGATACATTCATGAGATGAGCATGGTGCTATGAAGATGCTACATTCAGAGAATATAGTTGCGCTTTTGAGAATTAAAAACGTGATAACAGAAAGCTTGGAAGAGAAAGTTGAGGAAATCCCCCAGAAAATAGAGCAAAAATGCAAAAATATGGAAAACGAGAGGAAAAGAAGAATTAGCAGGCTAGCCCATGAAGCCAGGATTTACATAACAGACACCTTAGAGAAAATAAACAAAGTGGAATGGGGGAGTGGTGAAATAATCCCCAGCATACCTGGAACTGGAGATGTTCCAGATAGAAAGGTCCTTGAGTACCCACACCAAGGTGCTTTTGTGGGGGAAAATGGTCCAAGAGGAGGGTGGGGAAATGGAACGGCCTTGGCTTCTCCCCAGCTCGAGGGAGAGCGCGGCACAGCCCTGACGGAAGAGGCCAGTGGGAATTCGAACCCTGTCTGGATGCCCTTGGAGGGTGGAATAAAGACTTTTTTTGAGAAGCAAGGGTCAGGAGGGGTGTGGCTCCACATGCTGTGGCTGAGGGAGACCCAGGATGCCTGGCACGAGAAGTGGAGTTTGTATTAGTGCCTTGTGCCTGGGGAACCGAGGAGACTCACACCTGAGACACTCCCTAGCTCCAGGAACGAAGCTGTGTGTGAAGCGAGTGGGTTGACTCTGAGCAGCTGTGTGTGTGTGTGTGGTGGGGGTGGTCCTAGAGGGAGGGCTGGAAAGGGCTGGCCCTGGCCTTGGGGGGAATGGGTGAAGAACATTGCAGATGCATTGGAGATAAAGATCCAAACCCCAGTGTTTACTTTTAGAGAAAGGGAAACTGGGGGGAAGCGGATGTGAGAATTGCTCTTTTAGCCTGTGTGTGTGTGTGTATAACTGATTAAAAATTAGAACCTAATAACAAATTGGGGGAGTGGCTTTTGCTTCTGGCAACATAGTGGTGTGTTATCCTGAAAAGCCTTCCCACTACAAAATACCTAGAAATGCTGGTCAGTTGGACCAATATCCTGAGTGTACAGCCCCAGGAGGTAAGAGAGTAGGGTGGACAGGGAGGGTGGGAGAGGGGCGCTGGGTGGGAGGCCTCCTGCTGCCCCAGGGCACCTGCCGCCTGGATTTCAGCAGCTGTGTGGGCAGGCGGGAGACAAGGCCTTGCAGTGCTGGGCAGGGGAGGAGCAGAGCCCACCTGAACTTCACCCTCCAAGGCCCCATACTCAACGGGAGGACGGCCAACGAGACAGAAACCTTCCGCTACATGGCTCCAGGAGGTGGTTTTCTTTTAAAATTTTAAATTCTCTCTCGAGAGCTTGTAGCCATGGTTGCTCTCACGTAGATGCAGGATTCAGGTTTATTCTTTCTGTTGGCCTGGAAAGCCTAAGCTGAGAAATTAGCCTTATAATTGGGCTGGGTTAGAGGTGTCCTGGGCAGGGGTAAGTGAAGCTGCAGATTCCTGGGGGAGGTCACCTTCAAGGTGGTCTCACATGCTACTGCAGCCCCCTCCTCCGGCACTGGGCTGGCCGGCTGGGGCTCTGGCCTTGGGATCCCTGGCCGTGTGGTGCTGCCTCTCCTGGCCGGTCCTCTCCACATGTCTGGCTTTCTTTTCCAGTCTCCTCTTCCGCTACCCAGCCCATTTACAGGTCTGTACCTGAGCATGGGCTTCCCCACCTGGAAGTCCATGGCGTAGTCATCTTCACAGACACAGGGCACTGTCTCAGGGTCTGCCCACCTCAGCCTGGTGCTCTCCACCTTCAGTCCCCTTCCCACTCTCCTCGCACCCAGGACTTCTTCCTGCACGTGCCAGGGGTGCCCCACGCCGTGCCTGACATTGCAGCCCTTGCCAAGTGTGTGGCATGTGTGTCTGTGAGGGGTGAGGTGGGCACGGTACCCCTTCCTTTTACTTTCCAGCAGACTGGAGTGGGCCGGGTGCTGTGGCCTGAGGGCGTTTGGCGAGGTTGGTGCCTGTGCTGGTTTCCTAGGTCCGCCATAACCAAGTGCCACAAACTGAGGGCATGTGGGGAGGTTGGTGCCTGTGCTGGTTCCTAGGGCTGCCATAACCAAGTGCCACGAACTGAGGGCATGTGGGGAGGTTGGTGCCTGTGCTGGTTCCTGGGGCCGCCATAACCAAGTGCCAC